>NW_007247359.1:783569-935502 GCF_000164805.1 Carlito syrichta
TCGCCCAGACTGGAGTGCAATGGCCGCTCCCGGCCACCGCAGCCTCGACCTGCTGGGATCTGGTGATCCTTCCACCTCGGCCTTCCAAGTAGCCGGAATTACAGGTATGCGCTACCACGCCCGGTTGATTTTTTTTTTGATTTATTGTAGAAATGAGGTCTCGCTGCCCAGGCGGGTCTCGAACCCGTGGGCTCAGGCAATCCACTCACCTCAGCCTCCCAAAGGCGCGGAATTACAGGCTGAGCCACCGAGCCTGGTTCCTTCTTTCCTTCCTTTCTCTTTCTTCCAGCTTTATTGAGACAAATCTACATATCATAAAATTAGTCTGAAATACTTTCTTCATTGGTAGAAAAAGATCAAGAGAGCTAGACTCTTGAAATGACATAGGACCTAGAACCTGCCATACCTGAGCTGTACCCTTACTTGTTATCATGCACTTTTATAAATACCATGTTCAAAATAACCTTCTTTCAGCTGAAAATTATCTTTTTTTGCAGGTGGGAGGATGGGCATCAAAATCCAAGTGCATCGTTGCAAATGTACATCAGCCATCAACAGTGATGGGGTAAGAAAAATGATGGTGCCATCCACTTATATAATGGAGTGCAGTGCAGAGGGAGTTTACGAATATACTCTTTCTCTGGGAGCTTTCAAAGAGTGCAGATGGAGACAAATACGAGAACCTAATTTATTTGGTAGATAAGCGAATTAATTGCTATTATCTACACAACCACAAACAGGGAGGGGAGGGAGGGACCAAGGTTGTTGGTGGATTGCAAAAGGCAACAAGCTGCTACTGCTTTTCTCTTTGGATTGGGGAGGACTTCCTGGAAGAGGAGGGGCCTCAAAAACACTGTGACTGATGAAAGGGGAATAGTTTGCCAAGTTCCAGGTCATAGGGAATTCCAGGCCTGGGAGGGAGAAGGCCATTAGCCTGCCTGCTCTAATGTGCCTTGTTACAGAGAAACACTCTTAGCGATGACAGCTAGTAGAGTAACATTTTCTCTCCATTCCGTGAACCGTTTTTATCAAAACATGGAGAACGAACAAACATAAACACATGTGTATCTTCTCTCTCTTTGCTACTTATCTTGTTCCCTTTCCTGTAAGAGTGACTCATGGTGGACAATTACTCTCTGCTTGAGATCTGTGTAAGGGAGTGAGCCAATATAAAAAAGATTAAAATGCAGAAAGAGGAGGACAACAATTAAAGAACTGGAGCTTCCCTGGGCACCTGCTGGTAGGTCTGAGCAAATGGCTGCCAGCCAGGGATAAGGGGATGATGGGGCCACATGTTATCACAAGGTGTGGCCCCTCCTTAACAATCCATCATTCAGTCTCACAAACAGATCTTTTGGCTAGTATGAACGTTACCACTATGAGTCTGATGCTGAGAAATAAAACCAGCCGTTTAATTCGTTCAGGCTCCCAATCATTCTCAAAGGAAATAGGTCTCTATTTTAAGACACTAGAGAGGATTCCCAAACCAAGTGTGAAAGAAATGTTATTTTTCAATAACAAATTAATTTTTATAGCATGCTTCTATGCCACTGACTGGAAGAAGTCATTTCAGTTAATTCATGGTTCCACAGTCAATTTGTAGTTGTGTGTACAAGTTCTGGAGCACTTGTGGGATGGAGGAATTTAGTCTAGACCTGTGCAGTTCAAAATGGCAGCCACTAGCTACAGGTGGCCACTGAAATGAATTAGACTTCACTATAGTTTAAAATTCAGTTTCTCAATTGCCCTAGCTACATTTCGAGTGTGCAGTAGGCACATATGGTGAGTAGCTATGCAGATGTGGAATATTTCTACCATCATCGAAAGTTCTATCAACAAGAACTGGTTTATACTGTCATTACCTAGCACCTTTAGAATTTTCTGGCATGTCCTAATTTTCTGTTTTATAGTTGAAAAAAGCAAGACTCACCAAGTTTATAGAATGTGCCCATGGTCATTCAGATTCTAGGTAGGAGAACTGAAACGCAAACCTCCCCTTAGGGGTCCTAAGCAATTATTTTGCCACTTCCTTCTCTTCCTCATCACAAGTCTGAAGAATCTTAAACAAGCCAGGGAATGAGGTCATCTGGCTCTTCATCCATTATTCCCAATAAATCAGCTAAGACATAACTTTGTGCTTTCTCATTGACATTTTTAGATACTCAAATGTCTAGAATTTTGAAACTCAAAAAAACTTATTCTCTGCATTTCTACTATTATGGCTCCTCTCTGAGGAGCGATGGAGTCTTTGTATGGTTTGGCTGAAGATTAAAAGGAAAGTTCAAGAATACAAAGTATATCAATTAATGTAACAGAATATTACCTGGCCTCAAGGGTTTAACTGAGGAAGTCTAGATAAATAAAGGCATGACCAGTGATGGCCTAATTGTCTCAAATGACTTCACTTATTCCGGTGTAGACAAATGACCACCTCCAAATCTCAGTGGCTCGGTTTATAAAGTTCATGGTCACACAAAGTCCTCTGAAGGTCAGGCAACTCTTCAGAGCATCTCTGTGTGGTAACTCCGCCATGAAAACTGTTTCATCTTTGTGACCCTGGCAGCTGAGTCGGCCCTTATACAAGGCCATCAAAGGAAAGAAGAGAATGGGAAGGCTTGCACAAGAGCTTTGCTTTCCTCAGTCCAGAAGTGATGTAGCTGCATCTCAGAGCAGCACTAGTCACATCACCTGCCTCACTGTAGAGAAACTGATAAGGAGAGGAGCAGTGGACAATATTGACTAAGAGATCTCATGTTAACCACACTGGTAAGTTAAAATGATTGACAGTAGCAAAAACAGCAATACATTACTGAGTGCTCAACTGTGACTGAACACTTTGCATGCAGTATCTCATTTAAACTTCACAACAGCCCTGTAAAGCAAATACAGGTCAGGGGGAACAGAATGCATAAAATTCTCATTCTCTTGTTTGTAAGAGTGACTATCCTGGTAGATTAAGAAGCTACTGTGTGCCTAAACTTTTGATGTCCTCATAGCATTATAAAGATATTCTTTTAAGATTCTTGTCAACAATATTAAAAAACAAGAACCTGATTATAGTACTGGAAAAGTGGATTTATAACAGGCTTATTCTAAACTTGGGACAGCTCTTTCCACCTGCCTCGATGTCTCTCTTGGTAACTTTGCCTCTTGCTTCACTCTATATAGAAGTAGTTCCTTGTAGCAAACCACAGGGACTCAAGGCATGTTCTGTCCACATTTGGAAGTGGCCACAATGTAGGCAATGAAAAGACCACTGTAGTTTGAAATAGAAAGTTACAATGAAACCAAATGTTAAATATCTCAGTATATTCTTGCTTGAATGCTTTCATTCAGATCATGAAGGAAAATAATAAGGAATGTAAAAAAAAGTGTTAATATTCAAAGTCAAGGAGCTCGTGTGAATATTCAGTACTCAAAATCCTATTACTTTGAGAGACGTTGGTACAGCTTGGAATCAGCCCAGACTTTGGAAACAGAGATTAGGTTCCAATCCCACCTGTACTGTATTCGGGATGTCTGACCTGATGGATGAAACATGGCCTTTTTGAACATCAGTGCCGTTAACTTCTAAATGGGTTTAGAACACTGATCTCATGAAGTTGTATTTGCTGAGCTAATGTATATGTAGCTTTTCTGGTACACCTGATATATAGGAAACATTTTTAAATAGTAACCATTTTTATTGGAATCTATAGCATTCCATGAATCCGTTCATAAATTCTCTCATAAGCCTTTGCTGACTACTTTTACCTCACGTACTAATAACTTCTCTTATCAGGACAGAAATGGCTCAGGAAATAGGATCTCAAAATATAGAAAAGATCCCCAAATATTAATCTCTGGAAAATTAGTCAAAACCTTGGGGGAAGGCCTTGGACATCCATTGGAATTAGAAATTTTAAAGCAATTTATGGGCAAGAAAGAACTCAGCTCACCTCTGGGTTACAATTATTTCTTTAAAAAGCACTTAGATGCAAGCATTTGTAAATCACCTGCTCCTTTTCAGAAATCCAACCACTGAGTCAAGTAAAAGTGTAGTGACTAAGTTTGCTGACTTGTTATTAGGCACATTTGAGTTCAAGTCCCAATTCTTCCACTTATGAACTTGAAGCTTGGATAATTTGCTTGACAGCTTCATCATTCAGTTTCCTCATCTGTAAAACTGGACTTTAAGAGATAGAACTGTCTCTGATTTTAAAAAAGTACTTTAAGGGTTCTCAGTGGAAGGTGGGCCTCATGAGACTCTGCAGACTGGCTATGGCCAAAGCCAAAGAGAGAGCAAGAGAAGCTGTGCCTAGAGAGAAAAGGGAATTGGAAGCTGCCGGGGTTATGGAGAAGGGAAGAGATAGAGGACCTTTGTATGTATGTTCTCATCCAGTCCTTGCAGATGGGATCATGGCCAGACTCAGTGACATTTCCTCTTGCCAAGCCTGACATCATTTTTCCAGACTGGACGTTCACCTAACAGAAGCAGGTGACTGACACCAAAGATCAGCTAGCTTTGTGCCAAGTTGGTCAGTGATTGCAGAATATGCATGCTGCTTCTGATTTAGAGGTCTCACCAGAATGATTTTTCCGTCATGATCATGACTCCACCTTGATGTCAGCAAAGGACTTAAGAAACAAACATATCTATGGGACACATTTCAGATACTCCTTTCACCTCTTGGCTCAAATACCCCCTTCTCTGAGAGATCTTCACTAACCACAAAATAGAGTCTCCACCTCATACCACTCACTTCTCCTTACTGTTTTATCTTTTTTTATGGGACTTAGCATTTCCTGATAGTTTATGACAGATTTATTGGTTTATCCATATGACCCTTTAAATGTGGGTTTCATAGGATCAGACTCTGTTTAGTGCTCAGCGTACCCACTGGTGCGCCAGTAAACATTTAACAATCAAATCTTTAGAAAATAGAGGGGAAAACGCGATATCAGTAGCTGCCAGTTTCAATGGTGTAAATAACCCCACCATGTCCAATTTCAAGCCACTAATATGATGATGTCACAAACTTGGAAAGAGATGCCTAAAATTCACCCTTGCAAGATGGTGCAAGTCAGCTCGAGAATACTTCCAGTTTCTAGAACAGTACCTTTCTTATAGTGGGAACCCAATAAATATTTATGAACAGCTGAATATGGAGCAGTTCAGAGGCATGCAGCAACTGGAAATTGATGTCTATCACTCAGTGAGTAGAGTGTCATATATTCTCTCGGTCACTCAATAATGCCTCTAACTCCAAAATAACATGCAAGGTCTTAAAACCTTTGGTGAGAAGGTTTTAGCTGTTTTACTCTGAAAGTTGTGTGTGTATATTTTAAACACATTTATTTCTTGTGCTGAAAAGATAATTCAATTGCACTGAGATAGAAAATTTAATTAATAGTATTGTAATTTAACTATCTATGTGTAAATGTTCCTTCTTCAAAAATAGAGTGAACTTCTTTGAGGTCAAAGACCATGATTTACTCATTTTTTTAAATCTTCTTTAGTTTAAACAGAGTACTTTGCAGATAAATGTTGCTCAGTAAATATTTATAGATTATTATTTAATACTAATCCTGTTGTAACTATTTGGTGTATTAAGAATATGGATTTAGCTGGTTCGGTGGCTCAGCCTGTAATCCCACGCCTTTGGGATGCTGAGGTGAGTGGATTGCCTGAGCCCGTGGGTTCGAGACCCGCCTGGGCAGCGAGACTTCATCTCTACAATAAATAAAAAAATCAGCCGGGCGTGGTAGCGCATGCCTGTAATTCCGGCTACTTGGAAGACTGAGGCGGAAGGATCGCTGGAGCCCAGCAGATTGAAGCTGTGGTGGCTGGGAGCGGCCATTGCACTCCAGTCTGGGTGACAGAGTGAGACTCCAACTCAAAAAAAAAAAAAGAGAGAATATGGATTTGCAGTGTACAATTCTGTTTGCCTAGAAAGGGTCAAAAGGACCTTAAAGCTCTATCTAACCAGCAATTTTCTTTTTCTACCTACAAGATTGAGCATTAGTAACAAGACATTTTGTGGTATTTTCAAAAGTTGCTTCCAAGACTTTCAAAAAATTATTCTTTTTTTTTTTTTTGCAGCAGAGTGTGGGGGGAGGGACTTGGTGGGTGTCAAGTCCCCTATTTTCCATACTGATTTTTTAAAAGGAAAATGAAGATCTAGTTTAAAGTGCTTTCACCAAACAGGAGCAGAATGAAATGGAGAAACTTAATGGATCTCTTTCTGTGAATAAAATGACAGATAAAATATCTATTTTGCTCACATATTTTTCATTCACAGACAGTTCATTTCAGTAAATATCTTACCACCTGCACTTGTCTATTTTCCAAGGTTTTTGGGAAAATTCCAATAAGTTCAGTTGGACTCTATAGTTGGTATTTATGAGGCTGTGCTTAAAGGGAAATTGCATCAAGGATATCATCAGCTCAATTTTTTCTGTGTTTTTCTTGAACATGAAGTTGGCAAGCTCTCAAAACCCTTATCAGGTCATAACTCAAAGATACATGTGGCCTCCACAGCTGGGTTAATATTTACAAAGCACGCTCTGCCCCCAGCCTTTTTCTAATGTGTCTCTGTCCCGTGGTTCCTGCCTTTTTGTAGGCCTGTTAACACTGAAGATGAAAAGGGGCCGAGTCTACACTAGCAGCAAATGCCTACTATGGACTCCCCTCAGAAACATTCCTCCAAAATAGGCTCTGCTGGTCCCTAGAAATGAGTTGAGAGGTTTCAAAATGCTCTAAATCATTGTTTCTCATCGTCGGCCCTATTGACATTTGAGTCCAGATCATTCTCCATTATGGGGCCGTCTTGTGCATTGCGGGGTGTTTAGCAGCATTCCTGGCTTCCACCCCCAAGATGCCAGCAGCAGTCCATTCAGACATAATAGTCAAAAATGTCTTCTGACATTGCCAAATATTCCCAGATCACCCCACTGCCCTATAATGACCACTGCCCTGAATTATCACCATGCTACACATGGTAAGGACACAGGGAAGGATTTCCACTAAGTTACTTTCTCTAGAATTGCTTATATTTTCAGGCATCAGAAATACTATTTAGCCATTCCTTTCCCCCTCACACATTCAGGGCCAATAGTGCCTAAGCATTCTTTTTTATTTTTTTGAGTTGGAGTCTTACTCTGTCGCCCAGACTGGAGTGCTGTGGCACATTCACAACCACCCCAGCGGTGACCTGCTGGGCTCCAGCAATCCTTCTGCCTCAGTCTTCCAAGTAGCTGGAGCTACAGGTGCACACTACCACGCCCGGCTAATTTTTTATTTATTGAAGAGATGAGGCCTGGGATAGTCTCAAACCCGTAGGCTCAGGTAATCCATTCGCCTCAGCCTCCCAAAGTGCTGGGATTACAGGCTGAGCCACTGAGCCTGGCCCCCAAGCATTCTTGTCCACTTGTCTCTGGTGTGAAAATTTTAGTAACAAAGTTTGGGGTTGAGATGACCTGAGGCTATTTGACAGACTGATGGAGGAAGTGTCCTGACCTCAACATGGGAAGGAATTCATTTTCAATTCAGAATTATTCTGCAAGTCATGTTTTCGAACAAAAAACCAAGACTACAGAGCACCATAGGAGGGGTGGTGCCCAAATGGTGTAGACAAAATGCTAGACCCTCTGCTGATTTATTCCTTTAACAAATACTTCATACTTGTTGACTGACTGAACGAATAACAGCTATGTGCTGGGTTCTCTGTTAAAGCTGAAAATACAGTAATGAACAAAAATGCATTGTCCCTGTCATCATGGAATGTACAATCTAGTGGGAAGACAGCATTAACTGCATAATGACATCAATGACATTGCAGCTACAAAATAAGATTACATGTGTCAAAGGTCCTAAGAGAGTGACAACCAAGAGTGACATGGCCCAAATCATGTCTCCCTAGGGATGACTCAAACTGAGACCTGAAAGTTGAATTTGAGTCAACTAGGAAATGGAAAGAGGAGGAGAGAATTTTAGACAAATAGATCAGCAGGTACAAAAAGCCTATAGGAGAGAGCAGATGTGTAAGAGAAATTAGGAAAAAACCAAAACCAAAAAATGCACTGGATCTGGCACACAGGAAACATAGGATGACATTGTGTAAGAGAAGGGCAAGTCTCTGAGTTCACACACTATACACAGTTCCCACAAAGCCAGCTGTTCTTTGCCCCACCAGTGAACACATGTTGATAGGCTTCAAGTAGTTGAGGGGAAGATCACATCTGAATCTTGCAGAGACCTTTAATTGCATTACAGAGAATAAACAGGGGAGCTTGGGGAGATGGATGGAATGTAGGGAGAGAGTAAGTTTAGGTGGTTATTCAGATGAGAGAGAAGGATTGCTGAGATTCCGATGGTCCATTAAAAAGACAAGAGGTGGAAGAATGGGTGTCCTTTGAAAGCTGAGTCAACAGGGAATGGTGAGGGATTTGACCGGAGGGCTCCAGTTGGGGAGGAATCGTTATTTATGGCTGAGGAGCTTTCCAGTGGATTGAAGTCCTTGCTGCATCAGTGTTCAATGTGCTTCCTATAGTCCCTAGAAAGATCGAAGATGGGACTGGTCAGGGGAAGAAATGGCTCAGGCTGTCTCTTAGGTTCTTGACTTGTGCAATGGGATGACTGGGGTGATGTTTGTTCAGAGCGTGAACATGAGGAGAGCAACAAGCTTGTGTCAGAAATTCATGAGCTTTATAGTGGACACAGTGAATTTGAAGTTCTTTAAGATGTTACAGAAAGATGATACCTGGTTTGCATTCTTGTGAAGAAGGAGCTTTACGAAGACCAAAAAGAATCAACAAGAGGTGGCCACTGTGCAAAACGTCCTTTAGTCATGTGAAACTTGAACAGTTTTAAGCAGGGGCTGATGGTTTTTAACCAGTCACAACGGAATTGTGAAACAAACCAATCAATGGTGATTGTCAAGCATAATTTTTTTCCTCAGCCCCGGTTCATGTAGGCCTTCTATACAAAAAAGAATCCTATGCAATGCCTTCTTCAAGGGTCCCTTATGAGGAAAGGGCATTTACAATATTAGGAATGTTCTGCCTATTTCTGGATGGATAGCACTCCCTTATCACATTGTGACTCGCCCAGGACATCTGTAGGAGAGATTCTCCTTTTCTTCACCTTGCCTCTGCTCAGTATCTTAATCCCAAATTGTGGGAGTAAAACTCTGGCAACCTTTAAGGATATAATTTGCTTCCTATTACATTATTTCTTCCTGTACAGGAGAGACCAAGTGTTTGTCATTTACGAGTGTCATGTCATTACATTCCATATTGCAGTGTAATGATGTGAAATGATTAAATGACAAAATGCCAGCTCACTGCCAAAAATTTAAAGTGGCATACTTTTATTTGTAGATTGGAAAGCTATTATTAATTCTTATATTGACTTTGCCAGATGAAATAATGCAAGGAGACTGGTGCACGCAGAAATGGGACATTGTTAGGCGAGGCTCCGAGCCCCAATTCCAGCACAAGCAGCAAGAGTTCTCCAGGTCTGGAGCATCCCCTAGTCCACACGTCCAGAGCCGAACATATCAGTTTAGAACAGTCTTGTCACCTGATGCATGTGGAGTGACAGGTATCAAAATACAACCTGACTGGAGTTTTTATTGAGAAGAAAAATGGGAATTGAGAACAAGTGGCTAAGAAAACAAAAGGGTCCAACCTTCTTTCCCTCCTCCTTCACCATTTTTTTTTTCAGTAGCACTTATGGGAAGATTGAATTTTGTTCTTTTTTCTTTTAAGGGAACAAAAGCACATAAAAATCATTTTGCTTACATCACCAAATTACCAGAAGAATCTACAATAGGTAAAATAACAATTTCTTCTTCTTCTTCTTCTTCTTCTTCTTCTTCTTCTTCTCCTCCTCCTCCTCCTCCTCCTCCTCCTCCTCCTCCTCCTCCTCCTCCTCCTCCTGGGTTATAAAATCTCACATAAAATCTAACTAAAAGCAAGTTAAAAATTATATTTTTGGTAGTATTTGTTTTATGAGATTCTAAAGTTCAAATTATATAACCTTGAGTTTTGAGGATTTGTAAAGAAACCTGCTCTTTCTCACCTGTTCCAGCAACAACATTTATTGCCTAATTCATTACGAATTTTCTTATGACCCTATTCGAGTGACTTTCTTCTGTTGTTTTCTTTTTTCTCCCTTGAGCAATTTTTATTCTTTCCTTTGTGGGGAGAAGAGGAACGCCAAATGCCTTGACCTCGTGGCTTTTACTGGGTCTTCTACCCAAGAAATACTTTTGCCTTTGGAATTCTCTGCCCTAGAACTCAGAAAGGCATTAGACTTGGTCTGGGTTTTGTTTTCCTTTTCCTTTTAAACTTTTCCCTTTCAAGTAAACTAACACCATAGGTTTCTAGCTCCATTTTTATTACACGCTAAGATTCCTTTTGTTTACAACATTCTTTTGTGGTAAGGTGCTCTTGGGAGAAAGTTGATTGATTGAGTTAAGGGGTGGGGATGAAGAAATCAAGGTACACAGTGTTGTTTCACTTTGTTTTACTATGTGAGGACACTTGCAAGGTTGCTCAAGGAAGGCACCAAACACTAACAAGCTCCTGATATAGACAATAGCTCTGGGTTTGCCAAGAGGGCTAAAAATCTTTTCTTTTGCTCCAACGCAGGGGGCATGTTGCCTTGCTCCTGGCATGTTGGCAGGGATACAGAGAGCACGTTCTTCATAGAAAAATATTCAAACACAGACAACTGCTCAGGTAACAAAACTGTGAGGAGCTCATGTGGTTTGTGGGAAGTGTTCAAGAGTTCTGTGATTAGAAAGCTATCACTCTTTCAGATAATCCTCTCTGGGTGAAATGACTTACCATTTTATTTGGGTTTTCAATGAATCACAACATCTTTGTTTGGTTCCTGCGTGTCTTCATAGAGAAGAACAAAGTGACCAAAAGCTTGTGTCTGCAGTGCTGCAGTCAGGAAATGCTAGTCCATTCTAATCCCTTTTTTTCTCTTACTTCTTTTGAGTCTTTTATTTCTACATCTCTTTGGCACCAGCTCTTGTTTGGCAGGTAGTGAAAACTAAGGTTCTCTTAGAAGACAATATGCTGAAGCACATTGGAGGATTATTTTCTTTATATATAAATGGCTTTGTCATTCTGTCCTAAATCATGAATGCATAAACTAGCTGCCAAGAACAGTTCAAATGGCTGCATCAAGGACCCTGAAATAATAGGCTTCCTCCACCCACCTCTGTAAAAAAGATCACATTAAGCATGTCCTGACTGGCACACAGAGCAGGGGGTTAACCTTAGACCTTTGTCACATTGTTTTGCTTTCATAAATAAATTCTGCTCTTCGACAAGTCATCTACCTTCCCTGAAATCACCTAAAATCTTGGGTATCTTTCTGGTGACAGTTGTTTATTCATTTTCTCATGTATCCAACACACTTTTAGGTGCTCATCTAAGTGCCTGGGGTAACTATTGAATAGGACAGACATTGTTTCAGCAGTCACAGAACTAGTAGAAATGACAGAGAGAAAATAAGCAAAAAAAAAAAAAAAACAAACAAGAAAATGTCAGAGGGTGAAATGAAGAAATGAACCAAAGTAGTGTGATTGGGAGAGAGTTAGGGGTAGGCTTATATAGGTGGTTTAGTCACAGAGGTTTGCAAGAGGAAATGACATCTGAGCTAAGAATGAGTGCTTGAGTGCCAGTCATGTTCCAGTCATGGGAATGGGAATGGCAGGTGTGAAGACTGTACGTCAGAAACAAGCTTGGGCAAGAAGCAGTCTAGTGTGACAAAATGGCATTGAACTACAAGGAAGATAAGAACTGAGATCAAAGCAGTCGCCAGCGGCCAGCTTATACATAGGCTTTCAAACCTAGGATGCATCCCTAGACTTGTCTGACCTTCCCTTGTCTCTTGTTTGTTTGTTTTGTTTTTGGAGTAAGTCACATATATTACTCCACTTTCAGGACAATAAGAAATACCACTGTAAAATAAGCAGTGATGTTCTGGAGCATGAATAGATGCTAAATGTTGATCGATGTATAAAATCTACTTTTGCTACACCAAGGGACACATATATGTGTGGCAAGGTCTGTCAACTGCAATGAGGGAGTATAAAAGATGTCCACTCTGTGTGGAGCAGAGTACAACTTACATGATAATAAGTGAGAGAGTCCCCTTCCCTCTTCTCCCTGCCTTGAATAAGACAATGCTGCCTGGAGCTGCGGCCGCCATCTAAAAATCAAGACCTATAAGAGGAAAACCATCTCAGAAATTCTGACCCCAAATGTCCTTGAATGTGTAAGCCAAGGTTGACAACTCCCTACTTCCATGCCTATTACTATATGACAGAGGAAAATTTGACTCGTTTAAAACTAACATAATAAGTGAGAGACTTAGAATCGAGTTAGGCTTGTGAAGCGTACATGTTTACTGAAAATGTGAGAACTTCATCTCGTGAGTTTGTAAGCGTACTCAGTTGGGGCGGCAAAGAATTCTGCCAATGAGAAGCCCAGTACCAAGGTAGCCAGGGGAACTGAAAAATAAAATAATAAAAACAGTGAAGTGTGAAATATTAGAGTGATGATCAAGTGGTCATTATTTCTGTCCATTTTAGCATGACTTTGAGTTTTTTATTCTTTTCAAGATTGTGACCACTCTTCCAGTAATCAAAAGAATTTAAAAATTAAAAACAAAAAATGTAAGAGTTATCAACATATCCATTTAGCAGAGATGAAAGACCTTCCTCAAATAGGCTTTGTTAACCTTTGTCCAGCATAACCACATCTACTATTGATCATGAAGATTCTGCCATTTGGAATCTTGGTCTAAACATGAAGGACAAGTTATCCAGCCTACTTTTGCCTGCTCACCCCAAAATGGCATCAGTCTCTGACCCTGGTTCAGGTTCCCTGGATAAGTTAGGGGCATGTGTCTTCTCATTTCCAGATCTTACTCTTTCTCTCATTATCTCTAAGGCACCAGACCAGAGTGTTACTGAGTAACATAGAAAGTGAAAGGAGGGACCCCGAGAAACTTAGAATAAATTTAGTTCACGTTTTGCCTCAGCATAACCATTTGTGCTTAGACTGACATGCTTTGAATCTAGCACAGGCTAGACATAAATAGATAAACTTCCAATAGGCAGGTTTTAGGAAGCGTTCAGACATTCTGCAGGTCAAACTGGCAGCCTACCCCACCCTCTCGGCAAATCTCCATCAGATGCAAGACAAAGACAGAGCCATAGAAATGATAACAAACCATTTTTTTTGCTAAGGAGTTTGTGTACTGCAAATGTCTGACAGGTCCCTTGCAGGAAAAGCCCCTCTCCTTGTCTCCTCCCATCTAACCCACCACCTGGGAACATGAGATACTAATGTCTGACTATGTCACGATCTGAGACTCATGTGGCTACAATCAACATCAAAGACCCACAGCCCTGGACATTCCCTTAAGCCCAGACCCCTCTGGGCCCAACGCCCCTTACCCCAAAGGCCCTTAAAAATACTCAGTTCTTGGCCCTTTGAGGCCACAACTGTCACTGAGTGCCGGCCCCGTTTCCAATCTGTGGCAAATAATAAACTTTACTCCCTTCTACTTCTTACTCAGTTGCAACCTTGCATTATTCCCGTGGCACTGGCACCAGCACCGGCCTACCTAGCTCAGTTTACCCTTTCTGAAAGGTTGACCAAAGATGGTGATTTTCAAGTATGTGGGTGTAGGGGGAGGGGCCTAAGTATCAGGTGGCTTTCTTTTAGTTAAATTCTGTGTAGAAATCCACTAGATAAAAGAGGAAAATGGGAATGCTACAGTTGAAACACACAGCTGGCTGCAGAGTCCTATGTGCTCCATTTCCCTTACCCTATGTGTGGCATGAAGACTGCATTTGGGATGGAGACTCATACCTGATCAAGAGGACTTTCCAGGGAGGGAGGAATGAAAATACTCAGACAACACCTACACAAGGGATGGCATGGAAACACACCTGAAATATACCAGGCGGAGAGGGTACCGGGTTCAGTGTGGATTAAAGTCTGTTGAGAGCTCAGATCTTTAGTATTCATGACTCCACTTCATTCTCACCAGAGAATAGTGATTAAGAGACAAAGTTTGCTGCCAGAGGCCCATGTTCAGAGTTTTTCACTATACCTACCAGCTGTGCCACTTTCAGCAAACAACTTACCCTCTTTGAGCATTAGTTCCATATCTGTAAGATGGAGGTGATTGGCAAGGATACTCAGAGTTTACATGATTTGTTCAAGGTCATTCATAAGCACGCTGCCTTGAGTTTTAATTTCTAAGTCTTCTGACTCTTTAAGTCCAGTACTCTTGTTTCTAACCACAGAACATCTTGCAGAAGATTCACAAATAATGTGAATCTTGAGAAAAAGAAAGGAAGAGAGAAAGGAGAAAGAAAGAGAAACAAATTCTGCAACTATAGATATCCAGACATTCGCTAAAAAACATATAGTCTGAAATTGGTTTAAAATTTCCACCATTATTCACTCATTGCATTAAAGCAGCTATTGCCTTTCTTTTTCTGATGGAATAATTTTGCCAAACTTTTATGTTTACCAATCAAGCAATTAATGATAGAATAGACATGGCCGCAGCTTCCAAATTTACAAAATATGCGATTGAGACAATGTGCACTTCCTTGACTGGTCAGTTGAGCAGCTTGGCTTCAACCAGGAAAGTTCTCATCCAGAAGGGAAGATTTTCATCCCGAATGGAAGATCCCAAATGGAAGATTCATCCCGAATGGAATGCAAGGGTGTTCCAGCCACTTGACATGTACCTGCTAAATGCCTGGGTGGGGCATGCAGGATAGCTGATAAAGCTAATGCTTACAATCCTTTGTTGTCAGTTGATCAGATTAATTGCATCAGAGAGAAAAGGCTAGAAGGAATTTGACAAAAGATAGATAAGGAATTGCTAGGGGTGCTGGGCAAGAAATTCAGGAAATGGACCAGAAACGACCAGGAATCAGAAGTCTGGACTGTGTTCCATGATACCCCACATTCAAGAGAAGAGACCTATGGTTTTACAACTTCCACCTGGAGAGAACTTGGTACTCTATCCCTCTTCACACCCCTTATCTGATCTTAACTATCCACATCTGGACTATTGTCTGGGACAAGCTGTCAGTATCACCAAAGCAAACCTATTCATTCCTACCAGTTTTTCTACATCTAAGAACCTGAGTGAAACCAGGGGGCCTCCCAAACCCTCCATCATAATGAAAACAGCCAAGAAACAGTCTCTTAACAAAACACTTACCAAGGGATGAAGTCAACATCAATTATCTTGTATCTTCTATTTTCATTCTAAAAGAGCAGGGCTTACTTCACTTTCTAAAATAACTAATGATTTCTCTTCAAAAATACTAGAGCCTTACTTTCCAAAATTTATTTTGGAAGAGATGGGCCTCAAACAAGTAATTTTAACATTATTCATATTTCTATATTCATATACATCTGATAACAATAGAAGTACCTTTTTATTGGAAGAAGTGTTACATTAAAACTGGAGCTCTTATTTGGCTGACTCCGGTGGATTGACCAAAAATAGAAATTGGCTTACGTATCCTTCCATTTTTAGGGAAGGTGAAGATATGGATTTAGACACTTGATTTTCTTAGCTTAGGGAGTACTGTAGGCTAAACTGCTTTGGCCCTGAGGGACTCTTTGCTATTGGCAGCCCTGGGCAGTGTGAGGTTTTTAAAATTCATTTCTGATATCCAGTTGACATGGATTTTTTAAAAGTGTTTAAAATTGTACGGTCGCTACTTTGGCCCTCAAAGAATTTTGCTCTCAGTGGCTCCTGGTCCTTGGTCTTCCTCCTCATGTCTTCCTAACCTCACATTGAGTTCCATTTCCTAAAGTGGAAGTTTGTCTCTATGCAGGAAAGAAACATATGAGAAATCTGGAAATGCAAAGCCGGGAGCATGTGTTGTGTTCTGGAGGTAGCTACCTACCCACATTCCTTCACATCCACGGGCTCCACACAAAAGAGAAGCAAGTGCACTGCAATGCTACTACCAGGGTCCCACTAAAGAGAAGTGTTAAGGTCACACTTCCCAGTGGGGCCTCCAGAATGTTAGGTCAGCCCTGCTGGGGGTGTAGGTGTCAGGGGTGCAATCCGATGCCGCATGAAAGATGCAAAGAATTGCACAGAAGTTAGATTAGAGAATATAGTTTATTTAAAAGTAAATTAGAGAGAGAAAGAGAGAGAGAAGATTCACTTCTCCAAAGTACGGGAGGGGGCCAAAGCCAGGAATCATGGCAACAGCCATAGTTCAAAGAGCACATGGCCACAACCAGAGTCTAGCAAGGCAATGACCAAATGGCTGCTCATGATTGAATTCTTTTAACCATTTCCCTTGGATGGGGGAAGGTCATTAAGGTGATTGGACAATGGTCTGCTCCATGTCATTATGAAGGGGCAGGCAAGCACAGGTACTGATGTCAGGTGATGGACAGCAGCAGATGGATGGGTTAGTCACATGATTGCTGCCATGAGTGGAATCTATCTGTGTCGCATAGGTCACACAGGGCTGATTAGGTTAATTTGGGAGTCTGGGCCCTGAGGGGTTTTTCCTGCAAGAGATTGCCAGACATTTGCCATCCACAAACTCCTTGACCAAAAGGTGGTTAATTTTCATTTCTATGGTTCTGTCCTTGTTTTGCATCTGATAAAGATTTTCCAAGGGGGTGGGGTAGGCTGCTGCTTGGCCTGCAGTAGTATGTCTGAATGCTTCCTAAAACCTGCCTATTGGAAATTTGTCTATGTCTAACCTGTGCTAGATTCAAAGCGTGTCAGTCTAATCACAAATGGTTATGCTGAGGCAAAATGTGAACTAAGTTTATTCTAAGTTTCTATAGGTACCTCCTTTCAAGAAGCTAGTGTGCTTGCACATGGGTAATATACAGGAGGGCGCATGGTTGAATGCAGTCATTTGGGTTGCACAAAGCTCTGCATACAGTCAGGACAGATGCAAACTGATGTTTTATCTTTCAATGGCAACTTCATTTGGGTGCTAACATCCCTATAAGAGGAAGGATGAACCGGGCTGGGTGGCTCAGCCTATAATCCTGCGCTTTGGAAAGCTGAGGTGAGTGGATTGCCTGAGCCCGCAGGTCCGAGACCCGCCTGGGCAACTTGGCGAGACCTCATCTCTACAATAAATCAAAAAAATTAGCCGGGTGTGGTAGTGCGCGCCTGTAGTTCCAGCTACTTGGAAGGCTAAGGCGGAAGGATCGCCGGAGCCCAGCAGGTCGAGGCTGCAGTGGCCGAGAGCGGTCACTGTACTCCAGTCTAGGCGACAGAGTGAGACTCCAACTCAAAAAAAAAAAAAGAGGAAGGATGGGCCGATTGCATCAGCTCTTCTAACCTAGCCTTTTGATATCTAATTGATGCGGGTAGGGCCAGACAGCCCCTGGAAGCTAAAATTCTGCACCCCATTATGAAAAGGTACTTCATCAAGTTTCAGAATGTGTTCCTAGGCCAGCAAATTCGCAAAGAAGATAATGATTTTTAGAACTATGTACCTTTTGCTTAAGCAAAAGCATCATAAAGTGTATAGTGAACAAGTTGCTGGAGGTGGAACTTGTAAAAGTTGAGTTTCTCTTCCTGGCTCCACAATTTACTAGATGTGTGACCTTAAGCAAATCACTTAACTTCTCTGGATTTCTCTCAGACATAAAGACATAAAAATGTGAAGAGGAAATTATGACTGTTGTTCTGCCTACATCACAGGGTCCTTTTGAGTGTCAGATAAATTTATATATAGAACCAACAGTCTTGCGAGTTAAAAAGCATTATACTAGCAGAAGATATTATTACTATTATTATTATTATTTTTAGGGAGAGGGTCTCACTCTGTTACCCAGGCTAGAGTGCAATAGCATGATCACAGCTCAATGCAGCCTTGAACACACCTGACTAATTTTTTTTTAATAGAGATGAGATCTTGCTATGTTGCCCAGACCGGTCTCAAACTCCTGGGCTCAAGCAATCTTCCTTCCTCAGCCTCCCAAAGCACTGAGAATACAGGTGTCAGCTACCACGTCCAGATTAACACAAAGTATTATTGTCATCAGGTTATATTTCATTTGTTTTCCCTTCCTAACTTTGTAATTTCTCAGAAAGAAGGATTACAATAGCCCAAGAGCATGTATCTTCTTCACAAAGGAAAGATGTAAAGGAAAGATGTTTCATCTTTCTTCTTCTTTCCCGTCATCTCCATCCCAAAACTACTCATCTCAATAGCAGGGCGATGATTTAGGTAAAAGCTCAGTTTTAGGGACCAATGAACATGAAAGTTGCTTAGCAAGTGGGGATGCCATCACCCCTGAAGTGGTTGGTTGTTGAAGGCATCCTTAATATCAGGCACAAATCACTTATGTACTTGAGCCATTTAGGACATGGGATGGCAAATAATGACTGGAGATTGCCAGTAAAATGTAGGTGGGAGCCTTACTAAATTCCTACAGAGAAGAGAATTCTTTTGTGAGGTTGGCAAAGTAAGATATAGGATTATGCCTAGGTGGTATGGTCATGCGCATACACTTATATAGTCGACTTTCCGCATCCATGCACTCAACCAACTTGAACCCATGGATCTAACTGTGCACCTAGTTGGTTGCCACTGTGGATCCAAACAGCTTCAAATAAAAATATTTGGGAAAAAAAATTGTCTATACTGAACATATATAGCCTTTTTAATAAATTGTCATTATTCCCTATATAATACAACTGTTGATATAGCATTTATATTGTTTTGCTAAAGTATTACAAAAGTGTTCTAGGAATGTTTTAAAGTATATGAGAGGAGTGCGTAGGTGCTGTGCAAATACCATACCATTTTATATCAAGGACTTGAGAATCCTTGGATTTTGGTATCCAAGGGAAATTCTGGCACAAATCCTTCACAGATACCAAGGAACAACTGTATATTGCATGATATTTTTGCAGATGGTGCTTATGAAATACATATATCCCAATAAATACTGGTTTATATTTTTTGTATTGACATTTGCCAGATACTAAATGAAAACCAGGCAGGAATCAGTAATGCATACACCTTCTGTAGAAAGAGATTTGGTGGAATGATTTTCATATTTCCATAAATAAATTACAGATGATTATTAAAACTTGGTATTTCAGCTTATCCGCTCTGACTCTTACCTAGCTAATCAATCTAACTTAATCCAATCTAACCACGGATTTTGCTAAATTCACTTAACAAAACATTTCAGTTGATAACCAAAAAAGTGATGGCTATTAAAATATTAGCATTTCTACATGAATAACTGATTTTTTAATGAGGATGGGAGGAACGAGGAGTCACATTTCAAGGAAGCTTCTGATTAAATACGCTAAACCCGAAGAACTAAGTGTGGAATACATAACTGGTTTCAACTTTGTGTGTAAACTACTTATCAGTCCTGCTTAGCAAGTGAATGTCTCCAGGAAAGGCAGTGGGAAGATGATCCTTGAAAATTGAAAATCTCCAATGTTCTCAAAAAATATTTATTCACTTTCCTGGAATCCACTTTCTGTTACAAATATAGACACAGCTAATGGGTCTAATGTCATGGACACCTGCCTTCCACCAATGTGATATTGTCCCATCCAAGAACCAATGACTTTTTTCTCTGTGAACTGGCATTTCACTGACACTGATCAGAGGGCAGGGGTAGATCTCCAATAGTTAGCCAGTTAACATATACCAGGGTGCCAGAAAATGTGTACACATTTTAAGAAATGTTATCTATGTATCACTTTTCAAAGTTGAATTGAATTACGACAGCAATGTATAATTGCAGAAGTCAAATGTGAGTTGTATTCATCTTTTGTTACTGGTATATATTATTACAATTTTAAAGCAATTTTTTTCTTTCTTAAAATGTATATACTTTTTTTGGCACCCTCTGTATTCATTAGGCACATAGTACATACCAGTCACAGTTCTGAGCACTAGGATACAGCCATAAGCAAGACAAACCAAAACCCCTACCCTTGTGGAGCTGAAGTTTTCTCATGGATGGTAGGGTCCGGGAAGTATGTGAGATGTTATACAAAAGCAAAATAAATTAAACATTTTAAGACTATGTGATAGAGAGGGGTGGGAAAGCACCTTTTGAGTGGCTGTTCAAGGTGGCCTATCTCAGATGGGGACATTCATGGGAGTGGAGATGTAAATTATGAGAAGAAACCAATCAACGATGCCAAGATCACATGGTAACATGTTTCATGAAAAAGAAGCAGTCGGCACGAAGGCCGTGAGCTGGGAGCAAGTCCCCCTGGAGTCAAGGGACAGATAAAAAGGCCAACAGGACTGAAAAATAACCAGGAAGGGGAGAGGGTTATGATTTTCGGCGGCAATGATCTGAAGAACTGGGTGAAGCAGGGTTCTTTAAGACATGGAAAGGAATTTGAATTTTTTAATAAATGCAATGAGATGACACCAGGGAATTTTAATCATGAGAATGACATCTGTTTTGCCTTTGGAAACTAACATCCTGGTTGTTGTATAGCAAATAGAGGGCCCCTCACCCCCCCCCCCCCAGTCTATAGCCTCAGCTGACCAAAGCAGTAGCGGTCATCTTGTTCAATGTAGTTTTTGCCACCAAGGAATTTGGATTTAGGAACAAAGAGTAAGTGTCCAGTCAGTCTCTTCATGGGGCTAATACTATAACATACATTGCTGGTGTTTCAGGCAGTCATTTTGTGCCAAGAGGAGAAAATGGTGGCCTTCTAGGGCCTTCTCTCTTCTGAGTGTCAGGTGAGTGTTTGTCCTAGTACTCTACCAGACTGTGAGGAACTCAACTGAGTTTGAGAGAGCTGAGTTGCCAGTGTTGGAGTAGCTGACTGAGATAGGAAGCCAAGATGAACAGTCAAGTCTTTAACCCTTCACTGCAATAGTTTATGTGAGAGGCTAAACCAGAGAAAGAGCTGACTCCCACTGTTTAATTTTCCCTGGGGACCACACTTGTTGAGGGTTTGGAGGATCAGCACAGAGGTGGGAGGATTGTCTCACTACTGAGAAAACCCTGAACAAAATATGTGGGCAATGTAATGGCCCTAGAGTTAAGGGTGAGGAAGGGAGGAGGGTAATGAGTATAAAAAATGCTGAGTGTTCAGTCAGAAGGAGAAAAATGTCTTAAAATCTCCCTACTTCTTTTCTTGATAAAGTGCTCTGCAGCAGTGTCTATGGAAGGCCACTTTCAAAGGTCCCTGATAAAGAGGTCTCCAAAAAGAGGCACCTGGGCTAGTAAAGTGTAGCTGTGCATGAGAGCTTGGTTAGCCAGTGGGGCCAAGTCCTTGACTGCACTCCCCTAGAGACCCAATGCTTTGGCTGTGCCTCAAATCATAGGCGAGAGGGCAGCTTTTCCCCATGAGGGCTGCCAGGTAAAGCCTTTATGATGCCTGTGGCCAAAGGTGTAATGTCACACATAGGTTTATGATTACAAACCAGACTCCAAACAGACTACCCTATGTGCTTACCATAAATCTAACTCTTTATTTTCTGTAATTGCTCAATTTCTATTGTTTGCAACTGGCATGCTAACTAATAAAACAAAAAAAGAACCCCAAATGAGACAAGGTTAAGTAATGAGATGTCATGGGGGATGGAGACAAGATAGGTATAAGCTCTAGAAAAATGAACACTCTTGCCCAAAAGAAGATCTCTGTAGATACCTTACAGATGGCTTGAATTTGGAGGAAGAGTTTGAGTTGTAAAGTATTTATTGTAATCCAAAGAACCCAGCAAAGGAGCTAGAGAACTTGAAACTTGGCCAGTGTGGCCTGTCTCTGAGCTGACCTGCTGGCTTATTCTTTGTCCAAATCTTCGATTATGCAACGGGAATGATAACAGATGAAAAGAAAAGGATGAATGCGAAGTCCTTGTATATCCCTCCAGATTCCTCTCCCTCCTCTCCTCCCGCCTCCCTCCTTTGCTCTGTTTGGTTCCACTGAACGCCTTCCTGTTGCCAAACAAGTTCACACCTTGAGTCCCTTGTATGTTCTGTTACCTTTGCCTGAACTGATCTTTCTTTCAGGTCTTGCATGATTTGGGTCCTTATTTATTAATATCTCTGTTGAAATGTCACCCTTTTTAAAGGACAACTAAGTCATCCCATCCTGAGTAACAGCTTTATTATTTAATAGATATTTAATTGATTTCTTAATATATAAATCTCCAGACACTGCTTCATTATTATTTTTATGACATTTGTCACAACCTGATATTATGATCGATTGATTGGTTAATTTTTCTCTATCTTCCTGTGTCCACACTAAAATATAAGCTCTATGAAGATAAAGATTCTGTTCAGTTCACAAAGTACTGCATCCTCAGAGCCTAGACTAGCACCCAGGAAATAGTGGTTGCTCCATAAATGTTAATTACATGAATGAATGAATGGATGGATAAAAAATATGGGAGAAAGGAAAAGAGGGGGAAGGGGGAATAAAATATCCAATCTCTAATTACAGGAGCAAAAATGAATTACAAAAGCCAAACATGTAAACTAGAAAAATTTGTCTATGTGTTTTACATTTACAGTTAATCTCTTGGTTTGTTTTATTCATTCATTTATTCTTCTAATAAATGTTTCCTGAACAACAGATCACATTTGGAAGTGATCAGAGAAGTCTGGATCTTCAAAGTGAAGAAGGCAAAGAAAAGACAGTAAGATCAAAGGAAAAAAACCTGCAGTGAAAAAAGTAAAGAAACTCACATATTAGGCGTGTCCAAGTGAGACTGGGGTGAGGAATATTTTTGCTTATGCATCAAACTTAACATTATATTTTTCAGGTATAAGAAACGCAGTAAAGGAAAACCCTGCTGCAGTGGCTTGTGCCATTCAATGACAAGTCTTGGGCTGGTACTGTGGCTTCACCAAATCCTTGTCTTTGTGTGTAGTTTGAGACCACACGGTTACAATGTGGCCCCTTCGCCTCTAGGAGATGTACCATCCACCATATTTAACAAATGGTGCAAAACTTAGGCCCCTGTTGTTCCAGAATTTTTTTTCTTTTTTCTTTCTCAATCATAGGGAGGTGCAGTGGGCGAGGGCAAGGCACTAGGACAAAAATGGGCACTTGGGGAACTCAAGAAAGTTGTTATTTACCAACCAATATGGAAATATTTCAGCATTTTCATAATGATACCACCATGTCTGTGGTAGCAGCTGAATATCAATTCTGTCTCTAGAATTCAGGCAGAAGGAAGAGAAAACCTAAAGACTTTGTGTGTATGTGTGGGGGGGTCTTTCAGCAGGGATTTGTGTTTATTTGAGAAAAATAATCTCCCTAAAAACAAATGCCCAAATCTCACCAGACCAAATTGAGTCCCATGACAACTGCCAACAGTAAGGGTGCAAACATTTGTGCTTTGCAAGCCTCTCTAAACCAGGGAGGCAAGGAAAAAGGGAGTTGTAACTGGCTTTTGAAAAGTCAATTCCTGATTTCTACTGCAGTTTCCACTATGGTTTGGGAAGGGCACGATTAAAGGCCAACTCATCTATCCTAGAGGTACACAAATTGAGAATGAGGATCTCAGAAAGCAAAAAGCCCAACTTCAAGTAATGCATTATATTTTGAACACTGAATGTTTGACAATACATTTCACGGCTCATTTCCTGCTACTTGTGAACGCTAGTAAACACTCAGAGAGCGAATTCACATTTTTCATGTCAAATATCCTTACAGTTCTCCCCTCCCCCAGCTTGTCAACAGTTAAACAGACCTCGATGAGGACAGTCTGGTCACACTATAATCTTCTGCGACACTAAACCTTAATCTGTCTTAAAATTTCTATTGTTTTTCACTAAAAGGTTATTCCAGAAATATTTTATAGAGCACATTCATTTTCTTGGCTGAGAATAAATTGCATAATCAGAGGCACTCTAACCAGTGCTGAATCTTCCTTCCCAATCCAAATTTAAGAATTTCATGCGGATTACTCATCGCCATCTATCTAGCTAATTCAATGTCATTATTTTTCTCTGGTTTAGGCAGAATTTACCCTTCCCTGAAATGAGCTTATCACATAATAAGATATTACAGGAGGGAATACAATGTTGAGGAAGTGAGAGTCCCTGAAGTCCACACATCTACTCCCAGGCTTGAAATTAAGGAGCTGTCAAAGTCTTCTGTTAGGAGGGAAAAATGTGTTTCTTTCTTTCTTTCTTTTTTTTGAAGACTTGCAACTTGCTATTCAATAAAAACAAAAATCACCATATAACCCGAGTTAGCAAATGGTAGCCTTCTTGAAATAATTGGTCTTTGCCTTTAATTTCATTCCCTACCCTACTCTCACCCTATTTTTGGCCTAAATCTCACTCGCTTCTGCAGGTCATAGTTTGCAAGTAACCTTTTTTCCATAGGCTTTTTCTGTCTCCAAGACAGAGTAAGAGACTCCATCTGAACCCCCAACCTTCTCATTTCTAACATCCTAGCAGGCATGCATCATACTACATGTTCACCACTGTTAAAACAGGAATAGAATGCAAACCACACATGTCATTTGAGATTCTCTGGTAGCCAAGTTAAAAAGTGTAAAAAGAAAGAGGTGAAACTCATTTTAATAATATTTTAGTTCATGGAACATATTCAAAGTAATATCATTTTGACATGTACGCCATATGAACAATATTAATGGGATCATTTAGATCCTTTATGTCATTCCAGGGAATGTTTTACGCTTATGGCAGCTCTCAGTTCAAACCAGCCACATTTCAAGTGCTAGACAGTCACATGTGGCCTGTGGCTTCTGTACTGGGTGGCACATTTCTATAGTATTTCAGTGTGTGTTTGTGCTTCTTCCCCATGGCACTCAAGAGCAGGGATTATATTTATCTTTCACCATTATATCCCTAGCACCCAGCGTATAGTGGAAGTTTAATAAATGTTTGATGAAAAAATAATTGCACAATCCCATCTCTGCCACTACTTAACTTTGGGAGAGTTGATTTCTCTGGAGCGCCTACCTTATTAAAAAAGAGGGTGTTATATCCCATGATTGCCGAGGTCCCCATAAATGTAAACATTCTAGGTCACTTAATTCGGTTTACCTCTTCCTTTCTCTCTTTCATTTAAAGCATCTAAGCAGATGCCCTTGATTTTCATTAACAGTATTTCAAGGCCAGGTACACCCAAACTTTCCATGTTCTACTTTTTTTTGCCATGGTTTCCCAATCGGTCTTTGGATCTCAGAGCTGTTTAGGATTATGATACTATTCTCTTTGCAAAATAATGTTCATTTTTTACTACAAAAACAATATATCTTTGTAAGAGAGATTTGAACAATAGAGCCAAGTAGTCAGAAAACAAATTACTTATACAGCTACTACAGAGAGACAAACCGTGTGTGTCTATCCTTGTGTTTTCCTTCTGTTTATTAGCAGTAATATGTGTATCAAAAAGACATTCGATGCTCCTTTTAGCAAAATGAGGGTCATGGTAGATACTTTTTCCTGATCATCCTTTGTTATCTAACAGTATTTTGAGAACATACACCCAAGACATCAAATGTTATTTTAAGGCACAGCTTTGCTGGGTGGAACATATGGCTTTATATGAGTACATGGAGATGTCATCTTAAGGCGATAAAAGAATAAACCAAGTACATATCTGGGGGGGAAACTTTTCCAGAAGGAGAAAACAGCAAGTGCAGAGGCTGGTGGTTGGAGAAGCCCAGTGTGCCAGTACGGCTGATGCAGAATAAGCGAGGCAGAAAGAGGTAGAAGGTGACGTCATAACAGTAAGGGGAGGCCCTACAGTGTGGTGATTGTAGCCACTTAAACGACTTTGGTACTTCCCTATGAGATTAGGTATCACAATGAAAACTTCCCTATGAGCCTTCAGTGTCACACTGGTGGGTAGTACTGGCATCTGATGAGTGGAGGCCAGTGATGCCCTAAACACCCTGCAATGCCCAGGACAGTCTACCACAGTAAAGAATTATCAGTATCCAAACATCAATAGTGCCAGAGTTGAGAAGCCCTGCTCTATAGGAAAATGAGCAATATGCAAAAGACCAGTTAAGAAGTTGCTAACAAAAAATATCTAGGCTAGAGAAGATGGTGCTTTGAACTCAGCTAGGAGTGGTGGAAGGGAGGACCAGTAGTCAGGTTCTGCACAGATTTTGAAGACGAAGAGTTTCAGGATTTGCTAATGGATTGGACATGGGGCATGGAGGAAAGAAAGGAATCAGGGTGGCTTTGAGATTCGGGGCCTGAGCAGCGTAAAGGATGGAGTTGCAATGAACTAGATGGAGGGGCATCCACAAGGAAGTTCAGGGAAGAAGACTGGGAGTCTGGATGGTATGGATTTTAGAGCTAGATTTGAGAGAGCTTGAAGACTGGTTGAAAGTAAGGAATAAAGAAGAAACAGCAGTGAAAATGACTCTGGGTATGTGGCCTGGATAACTGGTTGGATAGTAGAGTTCAACCAAGAGAGGAAGAGGGTCCAGCTTGCAACTGGAAGACAGTGGGCTTAGCTTTGGACATACTGAGCTGAGGAATATCCAAAGGTAATAATTATAGGTACCCTATCCCTCATCTGTCTTTTAATCATCAACTAAGATAATGGAAGAAAACTATGTCATAAAGTTAGAGTCTCTTACATACAAACATTATTTTCAAAGTCACATCACTTAATAGGGCTTGGAGCTCCTCTATCCAATTTCCTGGAAAACCATAATGTATGTCCTGACACATTCTGCCCTTCAAGAGTCTGATGACAGTTGACTCTCTGCCCTCAAGGAAAATGCATATTTATTTAGGGTGTTTGAAAATTAAGTTTATAGCAATTGAGTTTCCCTTTATTTGGCCTCAGAGCACATTAACATTCTTTCAATACACTGTTAACAACGTTTTAAGGGTTATTTTTACATCAGTAAAAGGCTTTCAAAGCCAGAGAGCACACAGGATATATCATTCTCAAAGAAGACCAACCCTAGGTAATTCTGGAATAATTTTCTTATAAGCAAAAAAGGGGCTTATTATTAATTTTCATTAAGGAATATAGTGATAACACTGTACTAACACAGTCCTCATTCCTTCTACTTCTCACAGAATCCTATGAGGTATATTCTGTTGTTTCTCACATTTTGCAGAGCAAGCGAGGCTTAGAGAAGAGTAATGCACTCAAGGACCAGTAGAAAGAAGAAACCACAAGATGGATAAAAGATGGCACCTGGAGGGATCTTAAAGACCATTTGTTTGCCATACCCTCCACTTTACAAATAAACCAGCTGAGGCCGCCATGAAGCTAAGTGAATTAGCCAAGATTATATGACTAGAAGGCAGAAGCTGCAGCCATGAACAAGAATTAAAGGCACACGGCAGAATTTTGCATCCACAAGTAACCCAACACCAAAGGAAATAGATAGAGGAAAAGGAAAATCAGTAGGGTGAAGAGGTTGGAGAGACTGATGGATTCCAGATAAGTAAATCATATAATGCCTTTCTTCCATGGCCTCAACTTTATCCTTCACTTCAGTATTTCCCAGATTATGTCTGCAAACACTGCTTCGCTGGGAATTTACTAAGTATTCATACAAGTATTCAGTGATTGTGAAAGTTTGGAAAATGCAGGGAATCCCAGGGCCTGGAATATGCTGTGGACATTATGACTCTGAGTGAGAGTTAGAATATACATCAATTCCTCAAATGTACTTGACTAATGGATCCATGACCTCACAGAGCTTATGTGTACCTAGCATTTCAGAGAACACCTGTTCATAAAAAAGCTGCTATGTGGGACAGTTTTAAGAGGAGATTAAAATGGGCAGCAAGAAATGATGAAAGTCACTTCAAAAAACACAGTTTAGCATAAAAATCTGATTGTGTCAGCATTTTCCTTTTTTTCTGGTTTGCTGTACGGTTTCACACCTACTATTTGCAGTAGGTGTCTGGTAAGAGGTTGTGTGAAGCGATGGGGAAGAGAGGAAGGGCTTACAGAGTTCCAGGAATTCCTGAGAGGCTCTTAGGGAGCCTGCAGTCTCTTTTTATGTTTGTATGTTTGTTTTCCCCATGTAAAAAGATACCAAATATAGACTTGAACTCGATTCTGCAATCCTTTCACCTAGTCCTTCATTGTGATTGAATCACAAGTATGATCCCCTTGCTATGGAGGGCCATGGTGCCTGGAATTAAGTAAGTATTTGACCTGTGGTCCCACAACAGAAGGACACGTGTGCATTTTTATAGTGCTTGTGACATCATATTGTAGTGTGTTTATTTACTTATCTTTTTCTTCTGTCTCCTGGTCATATAACTTTTACTAATTCATTTATACTTGTGTTTAGGATTATGTGGAAAACACAGGAAATTCAGTGGAAGATCATGACTTGCCATTGCTGTATATACCTGGCATCTAGCCCAGAGCTATCCATAACTTCATTTAACCAATGACTATTTCTGGATCGCCTATTATGTACCAGGTATTATGATCAGTTCTGGGTATCTGATAACAAAGAAAACTTATAAAGTAATGGTCTCATGGAGTTCACAATTAAGTGGAGAGAAAGAGAGAGGGAGAGGAACAGGGACACTGAAAGGGAGAAGGAGAGAGAGAGAAGCAAGAAAACAAATGTATAATGACAAACTCTGACTATGCTATAAAGGAAATAAACAGCATGCAACTGGGTTTATATTAAAGAGTCTGTCTCCATTTTTTGTTATGTTTGACCTCTGACAACTTTCAAGCCCCACTACTACTTGTTCCTCTTCGGTCTCACATTTGAGTCTGTTCATAAGAAAGCTTGGACACTCCCATGTTTTGTGCTGGTGGGAAGTTCAAGCCATGTAACTCCCCAGTCCTTGACAGGGAGCCCTGCCCCAGTCCCACTTCCTAACTTCCATGACATCCCAAGCAAGTTGCTTGCCTCCCAGCTCTCTCAAGCCATCCGAGACCTGCTTGGGAGGCTGCTTTGCTCACTGTTCTTGCCCTCTCAGCATGTGAGGCACCATCAGTCTCGACATCCAAACTACATTCTGAGTGCATGCATCTCACTCTGTGGAATGACCACAACGGTTTTAATTGAAGTATTATCTGTATTTTACATACAATAATAGCTGATTTTAATCTGTAATTTTTATAATTAGATGGTTTTATCTGTTTCTTGTAGTGTCATGGAACAACTTTTTAAGATTCCAGAAAGAAATGTTTAGACTAAACAGGTATATAATTATGACACAATGATTTACATAAAATGTATACAAAAAATACTCTCATAGACTTCTTTTGGAAATACTCAGACAGTGCATTCATTTTGGTTCTGAAACTAGGACCAGCTCTTTCTATGAGTAGGCCCTGTGGTCTGGGGTCTAGAAGGCCTCCTTTGCCCAAAATGCTTACTACCTTGAGACATATCAAGAAGGCCTGAGTGAGACACATCAAACAATACTGAGTTAGACTCACTCTAGGGACTTCCTCAAATCATTTGTATTGTAGTCATGGGAAGGCATCAAACTGGAAAACTGCCTCAAGAACAATGGTACCTGGAAGAGATTTTAACCTGGCACTGGAAGGCCTGCTTGAGGGCCCAGCAATGCTGGTTTCTATCTGTGAGTCTTTGAACACTGTTTCGGGGTTTTGTTTTTCATTGTTAGAAATTATAACTTTCTTTTTTTTTTTTTTTTGCGTTGGAGTCTCACTCTGTCGCCCAGACTGGAGTGCAGTGGCCGCTCCCGGCCACTGCAGCCTCGACCTGCTGGGCACTGGCGATCCTTCCGCCTCAGCCTTCCAAGTAGCTGGAACTACAGGCATGCGCTACCACGCCCAGCTGATTTTTTGATTTATTGTAGAGATGAGGTCTCACTGCCCAGGAGGGTCTCGAACCCGCGGGCTCAGGCAATCCACTCACCTCAGCCTCCCAAAGGCGCAGGATTACAGGCTGAGCCACCGAGCCCGGCATTATAACTTTCTTTTCAGTTTCTTTGTACTTCTTTTTAACCTGCCTATCTGGGATTGCAGAACACGACAATGTGTGGGAACCCAAAAGGTGTAACACAGAAAAAGCTATCACTTTCATAATTGTTGTCTAGTTATCTCATCAGCAAAAAGGTTGCCTGGTGGATAAGCCACTCAGGTTAGGAGAGTCTGTGGTGTTGGAGCATGGGTGACACAGTCCACAGAACACAGCATAAGTTCTGGAGTCAGAGGGAGACCCAGGGACCATGGCCACTGGCTCTGCCACATCCTCATGTTTCCTAGCTGTAAAACAGGAATTTTAATAGTGATGCCCTGATAAGTTTGTTGTGAGAATTAAATGAGATATTTCAAGAAAAGTGCTAAGTGAGCATGCAATATATATTAACGATTATCATTCTTAGTGTGTTTTGTTGTTGTTATTTTTGTTTGTTTGGGGGGTTTTTTTTGGCCATTATTTTGAGACTTACTTAAAGAATTGGGAGAGACCAAGAGAGTTTCATGAAGCAGTATCTAAGACCAACTGTGCCATTTTTGTACAAATCTGACCATCATCTTAACACTCAAAGGTCTCCACAGCAATTTAAAAATGAAACTTGAGAAAGAAAAGAGAGAAAGAGAGAGGAATTATTTCAAAACATTTTGTATGAAATAGTGATATGAGTGAACATGGGAAGATTTACTTCAGGAATACTGTTGATGCTTTTTGCAGTTTATTTTTAAGCTAGGATAAAGCACCTAGCTAAGCAGAAAAGGACTCTCAAAGTCACATATTTGAATAGCGTCTGGCAGGGCAGCAATGCACATGATACACAGTTACTTTCTAGCCGTGGGCTCTTTAATTGAGCAGACTGATGTGTGGCTCGCATAATGGATGTGTGGAGCAGAATGAGTGCCAGACACTATTATTTCCCCCCCCCCCCAAAGCTATGCATTTGAAGAGTAGGTGAATACAGACCATTTAGGAAATAATTGGTCTGACCCAGTCGCAGAAGTAGCCATTTTGGCAGCACTGAGAGAGGTGTTACTCAGGTGACAGGAGACATTGAGGCTAAGACATAGAATGAGAGTTTTTCCCAGTTTTAAACCTGTCAGCAGAAGAAATAAAGAAAAATTGCAAACACAGTTTCAACCTTTTTGATGCTAGTCTTCTCAGACTTAGTTTAAAAAATGAATTTTAAAAAATTCAAACCTTTCTGTCTCATCAGTTAACTAAGTTAAAGCAACTAAGTTAAGTGTGGCTCTCTCTCCCTCTCCCTTCCACTCTCCCTCTCTCTCCTCCTCCCTCTCTGTCTCCTCCCTCTCTCTCTCTGTTTTCCCCTCTCCCTCCCTTTCTCTCCCTCTCCCTCTCTCTCTCTCCTACCTCTCCCTCTCTCACTTTCTCTGTTTCCCCCTTTCCTTCGCTTTCACCCTCTTCCTCCCTCTCCCTCTCTTTCTGTCTTTCTCTCTCTCTCTGCCTCTCCCTCTCTCCCTTCCTCCCTCCCTTGCTCTCTCTTTCTTTTGGTTTTATTACTTCTATATTAAGAAGTTAGCAAACTTTGGCCCATGGGCCCAAACCAGACCACTGCCTATTTTTATAAGTAAAGTTTTTCTGAAAACACATTCATGCTTATTTATTTACACATTGCTCGTAGCTGCTTTCATGCTACAAGGGCAGAGCTGAGTAATTATACAGAGACCCAAAGACCCACAAAGCCTAGATATTTTCTACCTGGTCCTTCACGGTAGAAATTCACTGATTCCTGATCTATAGTCATAGGTCAATCAAGGCCATTCCCATTCCCATTTTTTGCTTAAAATCCTTAAATGACATACAGTTGTCCCCATAAGTCCAAGTTTTAAAGATGATTTAAAAGATCTACAAACTGGCCTCTCTCTACCATGCTCATTTCATCTTGCCACTGTTTCTCTTCACACTTTCTACTTCAGGTACACAAGAGGATAATTAATTCCTCCAAGAGGTCACATTCACTTATCTCTGGGTCTTTGCATATACTGTTCCCTCCACCTAGTACATTCTTCCCCACTTTTCTTACCTCTTTACCAAGGTTGTTTTTTCCCACTGCTGGTAAGTTCTTGAGTGTTTCTATGTCCTCTCTTTCTTCAGGTGTAAACTCTGTGTCTCTTTGTTTCATAGTTTCTGCATTCCTTAGATGATGATTATTGACTGTTCTCTATTTTGTTCTTGAGATTATTTATTTGCTTGTGTTACCCACTGAAGTAGTACCTGGTGCTGTGGCTTTAATTTTGGTGGAAGGAGGGGAGTAGATGTAATTCTGTTGCTGCTCTACTGAGTATTTCTCTACCACTCGGAGTCAAACTCCCACAATCTCTACTCTAACTTGCAGACAGATACCTCTCTAGTTATTGCTTGTTTTCAGAGGGAGGGCTTCCAGAGTCAATCAACTTGACCTGCTATGCTAATTAATTACCTTGTTATTGGGTCATGGATTCTCTCTTGCTTCTGCTCTATTTTTTTTAAACCTCTGCACATGAAACACCCTTGATTGAAATTCAATTGCGAGAACAGACTATTTCTTACCTTCATGTGAGATTACAGATTTCCTTTCTTTAAAAATCATATTTTTCTACAATTTCTAGAGACTCAGTGCAGAAGAATTGAGCCTGCAGCTTGCACTCAGCCTGTCAACTTGAAAAAGAAGATGTTGCTTATTATGTCTGTTCTGTTGGACTATAACCAAGATGGTGTGGATTACCACATCTGTCTTTTCCACCATTGTATAACTGACACCTATCACAAAATCTAAAGATGGAAAGTGCTCCCTAAATATTTTTTAAGCAAAACAAAAAACGGAGAGTGTGGGATTACTGGCAACTTGTGTTGGCCACCAGGCAAACCAACAGCCCCACAGTACACTTTAGCCTAGAATCCAGTTTAAAAAGATCAAAACACAACAAATAATCTTAGCCAAAATCTCTTTGTGTTTTTTATTTCCATTTATGTTCTTCATTGCTGTAAAAAGAGGAAGTTCTCTGATTTTTAACAGGTGTTCTAGTACTAGTACACAATAGAATGATAAACTTTGGTCGAAATCATGAGGAAGATAAAGGTTAGTCATGTCTTCCTTTCTGTCAAGTCCCACAAATACGTAGTAGCATAAATATCTTCTTGTTGATTCTGTTTCAACCGGGGAAACTCCAGTTCACTTCTTCCCAAGACATACATTGAAGTCCCAATCAAGAATATTAATACTGACAATACTATTTTCCCCCTGATATCTAGTCCATTCATTAAAACTTGCCTGTCTTGTATTTCTTCCTCATGAACTTCAGTTCTTAGCTAAATAATCTCTTAAACCAGTCTTGGGTTTTCCAGTTTTGTATCACTTTTGCAACATTGGATGGTATTTAGGTACAAATCTAGAAATGTGATTTACCTTAGGTGTTACATATTTATATACAGAAAAAATGCATAACCAGCCATAAAACCAGAACATCAAACCTTTGAAGTATGGTTTCACACTTAAGAAGTATACTTAAGCTTAAACAGCTTTTGAGAAAACTTATGGAAAACTAAGAAAAAATTACTTAGGGACTACTAATATATGTGACATGTGAATATTAAAAAACAAGAAGATAGTTTTCAAAGGACTGATTCCTGGAAAATACCTTGCTAATCATGCCTCCATGATAAAATGAGCTCATTGATGCCATGTACTTTTCAACTGTTGTTTTTAGAAAACGTCTAGAGTCCATTCTTTATCCCAAATATAAGACTGTATACCATTTAACAGGCAGAGAAAATTTAGAGGAGCAGTATCTGGCCCCCCTAAGTGACATTTTTGTTCTTGCAACTTCTTGACTAACCCGAGGCAAGTATCTTTACTCAAAATGCTAGGCTAAGGCATACATCCCTGGGCTGAAAAAGTCATCAAATTGTATCTTATGGCATTAAAAACCCAGTCAGGACAGATGATTACCCTTTTTCTTCTGAAAGAACTATGGGCATAAAGATATGGCACTCTATGCATATACTTCTTCAGTACGTGTTGAAGCAGCGCTATTGAAACACCATCCTTGATGGCATGACTTTGTGAGAAGCACTTTACCCTGGAAGAATGATGGAATTACATTCTGATGAGCCTACACCGTCTTAGTGACAATGTTCTTGTCTAGCAAAGCCAAATACTTCTTAAAACACTCCACTTGACTCTTAGCTTCAGCTCTGATATCAAAAGAGCTTGAAAATCATCATCCCTATTAATACAATAAGAAAAACCTAGACAAACAAAAATCAACACTTTTTTTGGATCTACTAGAGAACTGATGCCATAGGTCAAACTACCACCATATAATCTAGAAAGAAAGGAGAATGCGAAGTCAAAGCTGAGGTCTGCTTGCACACAGAAGCAAAAGTTGCAAGGACCAAAAACTGGTCAAAACACTTCAGTGGTAATTTTGATGATTTGCTGGAGGATGAGTATGGACCAACATGAAGGTAAGAACTCCAAGGATTTAGTCTTAGGGAAGAGACCACACAGTCATGGGCTATACCTTGAAGAACCAGAACCATACCAGATTCTCACAGAGAAGATCTGACACAGATTTTCTCCTGGCTCTGACACTGGAAGGAGATTAGAAATCATTGTAAAAGAAGCCCAGCATGTTCTCCATAACAAAGGCTCATACCCCAAGAGAAAAGCTTTTGCCAAGCCCTATTCCAGTTAAAAGAGGGGAATTCCTCCCACTTCCATTTCTTCCAGCTCAGTGGCCAAAATTGGAACCTTTTGAGCAACATAATAAATAAAGCAGTAGACAAAATAAATAAAGTATTGGATTATAACCTAAAGAAAAAAATTAACATATATAAATCCATACTGATGTAAACAAATAATTAGCTGAGTAAACACACACACTCTTTCTCTCTCACACACATGGAAGAACTGACCAACCTCCCATGCAGAAAAATTTTAAATTATTCATGTAGCTATTTCACCCTTGACAAGGCAGAACATAACTCCCTACTCCATGGGCATGGGTTACGCAAAGTGACTTCTTTAAAAAAAATACAGTATAAAAGGGGGCTGGGAGAAGAGATGTTTTACAGTTGAGAAACAAACACTATCTCAGCCAAGTACTCAAGATTAGTATCAATAGTGATGAGCTATGTTAACAACATTAAAGTCTGATGAACGTGGCATTTCTCTTCTGTGATCTTCCTTTCCAAAACACATAACTCTAGTCTCATTATGAGAAAAATACTAAATAAGCCCCAATTGGATACCATGCTGTAAAATACTGACAAGTACTCCTAAAAATTGTTAAGGTCATTACAAACAAGGAAAGTCTGAGAAACTCTCTGCTACAGTTTGAATGCAAGTGCTCCTCCATAATTTATACTGAAATTTAACTGCCAAAGTGATGGTTACAAGAGATGTGGCCTTTGGAGAAGTGACTAATCCACAAGGGCTCTGTCCTCATGAACGGGATTAGTGCCCTTATCCAAGGCCTGAAGGAATGTATCTGGGCCCTTTTGCTTTTTTTCCCCCTTTCTCTATGTGAGGACACTGAGTTCATCCTCTCAGGAAGATACAGTAAAAAGCATCATTTAGAAACAGAGATCCTTCACCAGATACTGAATCTGATAGCACCTTAATTTTGGACTTCTCAGCCTTCAGAAATATAAGAAATATATTTCTCTTACTTATAAATGACCTGCTCTCAGATATGTTGTTACAGCAGACCGACAGACTAAGACATTGTTACAAGCAAGAGAAATCCAAAGAGACCTGATGACTAAGTGTAACATGGTATCCTGAATGGGGTCCTAGAACAGAAGGGCATTATGTAAAAACAAAGAACTCTAAAGAGACAATTGGCATAACAATGTATAAATATTGGTCCATTCATAGTGATGAATACATTATACTGAGATGATACTAACAGGAGAAACAAGGTACGAAAAACATGGAAAAACTCTGCATTATCTTTGCAACTTTTTATAAATCTAAATTTTTTTTCTAAAGTGAGGAATTTATCTAAAAGTTGAAAAAATAAAAACAGCTCACTTTAGAATCAGATGCCAACATCTAATGAGATCAAGTGTCTGGCACCCCTTGAACAGTTGGGTCTTTCATCATATCCAGCCTCATTCCTCATTTTCTGATTCTTTCTGAAGACCCCAACTCCGTCTTTTTCTTATGCAAGGGAATAAGTACTGAGCACATGATGTGAGATTCTGCTTTGAATATGTCTTTGACCTATGGTCTGATATTTCCTTCCACCTCCCCATCAGAATTTGGCATGAAGGAGGATATTTAAAGTGATTATCAGTGTAGTGAGGTCCAGACCAACAGATTTATTAAGGCTCTAAGTTCAGGAATTCTTCCTCAATGCAGAATGTTCCAATAGAAGCTGTATTGGTGGGCATGGACATTACAGTGCTGACTCTACTCACTTACCTTGGCATAGTAGAGAATTTGTTGAGAAAGAGAAAGAGGAGAAGGAGTAAAAGGAGGAGGAGGAGGAAGAAAAGGAGGAAGAAGAAGAGGAGGAGGAAGAAGAAGAGGAGACAAGACACAGTTTTCCATAAGACAAAACTAGTATTTTTCTATGATAGCTTTTGTGGTCACATATAATTGGGAAATTCTAAGCTAATTAAAAAAAAAATGAAACATATTTCTTTAGAACAGAACTTCTCAGTTGTGATATGCTCATCTTAAGGAATATTTGATATAAAGATATAGAAAGCAACAGTTGCCAGGCTTATCTAATTACGGGTTTAGAAGCATAAATTGCCCTGTGTAATGATGACAATATCACCAAGTATAGAACATAAGTTATGTGTAAGATAACGGTTCTGCTGGAAAACTGTTTCTTATAAGCTTACACATGTGGTCCTTCCTACTTTATTCCAGTTCTTTCTATGAAGGGCTGACATTCTAAGGATCAGGTCATGCAAAGCAGATGTGCACATTTCTTAATTTAGTTCTTTGATTACTGAGGTCAGCTGGAGATACAAGAGGCACAGTTAAATAGGCAAAAAAGCTTTCCATTGTGGTACACGATTTTCCTGTTGCTTTCTTGAGATTTGTTTGCCCAAGGTAGAGCTACCTTCCTTCAGTGTGTTGTGGTTCTTCTCCTTACTGTTCCTTTTACTTTCAGGCAGATGTTCTAATATTTGTGTTTATATGGATATCACAGACTTCTTATTTGTCTTTTCTCACCCCTTCCCTGCCTTTGCAAACCTTCCATTTTACCTACATCTACTAATTTAACTCAATTTATGCTTCCTAATGAACACTGGAAACTTTGTCTAACAAAAGTGATTTCTCTCTTGATCAATACTGCATTCTCGACATAATCTAGCTGAAGAGGATATAAATATTTCTTTATATAAATAACATAGGGAAATTTAATGCAGAGTCGAGAAGTAAGCCCATAAATTACTATTTTATTGATCGTCCTTATACTAAACTCTTTAAAATAAATTGTATTTGACTCTCATTTTTTAGGACAACAATTATTATTTTCCCCATTGTACATGAAGAAAATCAGTCTACAAGAAGTCTACAGTTTTGGCAATGTCACTGAGCTGTATAAGACTTAGGCCATCCACATAAAAAAACAGCTTCCTCCCTATAAATGCTCTTGTATGTTTTGCTAAGGGGGTTCCAACAGCCAGCTTAGGGTCTTTCCACCTGGGTGAGGTCAGTAAATGCATGAAATTTTTTAAAAAAGAAATGCATAAACACTGAGACATTAACTACATAGCTGCTATATTCCTGAATGATTCCCAGTATTCTTAAATTACGTGGCTGCTGCTTACATTGATTTATAAGTGACATGCAGGTGACTAATGTAAAATCCTGGTGCTTCCCTGTTTTACTAAAGCACATTAAGGGGACTTCGGATATTGATTCTGTATGCACATATCTCCACCTAAGACTTTGGTTCGCGGCGTGCCATGGAATTACTCATAAGGCAACATCTTCTGGAGTCCTGATTTCATTCAGATAGGAAAGACGTGGTAATGAAATCATTTCTTATAACATGTTTCAGGTCTATTAAACTAGCACATTGAGAAATCCCCGTTTCATCTGAAATGGGCTTGTAACGAATAACCTAATTGCAGTGTCTGTACACCAGGAAGAACGCAGGCTTCTTGGGACGATTTTAAGAATTAATTATTTAAGTTTCCTATTTCCACTTAATAATCTCCATAGATTAGAGCATTATACTTATCCCTTTATGATTTGCAAATTTGTCTAATTATTGTTATTGGTACCTCCAAGCATGATAGTTTTAAATGTGTTCATTCCAATCTATGGGAAGGATTGCTGAGCTAGGGCATCATAGGTAAGAAAGAACTTTGTAGGGCCAATTTACTAATAAAACCTGGCATGCTGCTTGCTGCAAAGATGCTGCTTGTCAAAGGCTTAATCAGGGAGAATAATCTTGGCCAATGTTGCATCCGGGAAAGTCATTGTTTATGACTTCAGGGAGTACTGTCTTGTTAATTTAAGAATAAACTGAAAAGGAAACCTTCAAGAAAAATACATAAAGGGTCAAGGTGGGGAGGTTTATTTAAGGTGCTTTTCGCTTGTTCCACATCAGTGAAATTTACACGAGTTATAGAAAGTCTTCTCGCTTGGCATTTTTCGGGGGAACTGGCTGATGATCTTCAGCCTCTGCATACCATCTACACAGTGCCCTGATCAGTTAAAACTGCAATTTACATTGGGATTTAGGTCAGTAATAGAGACGCCACTGCATAGAGCCTCATTTCTTAAAGTGTGGTTTCCTGACCAGTAGTATCTGCGTCACTTGGGAGCTTGTTAGAAAAACAGAATCTCAAATCTCACTCCAGGCCTATTGAATCAGAATCTACATTTTAACAAGTTCTCTGGGATAGTCACATACATATTAAAATATGAGAAGCAATGGTTTGGGACACTCATCTCCAAAGTGGGGTACATTTACCCCCAGTGAATACTTAAGGATATCCACTGAGAAGTATAAACCAGAAGAATGCACTTATTTTTGTAGACTTGTAATATATAAGCACATACATAATATTATAATATTGTACATGAATAAGACCTATAAATAAAGCCATACTGGTGTTGCACATGCTCAGAATTTTTCTACTGATAGTCACAATGTTTGCCTTGCCCTCGTAGTCCTCAGAGTGTGGTCTGCAAGCTACCTTCATTAGTATCATCTGAAGGAGGCTAGTTCACCATTTAGATCGCTGGGCTCTACCCTGACCCACAGAAACCATCTTTGGGAGTTTGCATCAGAAATCTGCATTCCAGATAAGTTTCATGGGTAATTGTGCTGTATGTTAAAATTTGAGAACCATGGGGTTAGACCCCCTTCTGCTTGCTTGGCTTGGAGTGTAATATGAGATGATATTTATTTACTCCTCGCCACGTTGACAGTGTTTTTTCACTTGGCCTAACACCCAACCATTAAAGTTTTCATTATACAGGTCAAGCCCCCCAGTCCCCAAATCTGCAATGTCAATGTATGCCAACTTTGTTTCACACACAAAATTATTTAAAATATTGTGTAAAATTACCTTCAGGCTATGTGTATAGGGTGTCCATGAAATATAAAGATTATGTTCATACATATATCACATCCTCAAAAATTCTCATTATGTACAAGCAAATATTGAAAAATCCTCCCCCAAAACTCAAAATCGGAAACAATTATTTCCCCAAGCATTTCAGATAAGGGATACTCAACCTGTATCATTTTATGGCATTTATATTATGTGCATATTACTATATAATTTCACAAAAATACTGCTAGAATAATTTGGAATATTTTTTAGACTCTTTAGACATGTACCATCAACAAAGGAGACGGCATTTCTACATACCTTCCTTCTGTGAGTAGGTTGATACCAGGGCTTGTAAACTTCCTGCCAGCATTCAAGATGGGGAGGTAGTAGTCAAAATCAGACAGGGCTCATATAGGTATTCTTTCTTTTTTTTTTTTTTTTTTTGAGTTGGAGTCTCACTCTGTCACCCAGGCTAGAGTGCAGTGGCACGCTCACGGCCACTGCAGCTTCGATGTGGTGGGCTCAGGCAACCCTTCTTCTTCAGCCTTCCAAGTAGCTGGAACCACAGGCATGTGCCATCATGCCTGGCTAATGTTTTTTATTTATTGTAGAGATGAGGTCTTGTCAAGTTGCCCAGGCTGGTCTCAAACCCCCGGGCTCAGGCAATCCTCTCGCCTTGGCCTCCCACCTGTGCTGGGATTAGACTTGAGTCATTGCACCTGGCTTAGATATTATTTCTTAACATGCCTCTCCATTGTATGAGGAACCAGGTATGGATCCTACAGGTGTCTTAAATTTGAAGGAACTCCAACCCTATCCCTTAATTTTTAGGGAAGCCCTAAAAAACAGTATTGTCCAGGGTCAGACACCCCTTGGCATGCCCTTGATTTTCCTATCTGTCTCTCACCTGGTGAAAACATATCGACTGTGAGCAAACTCTTCTGTGGTCCCACTGTGCACTGTGAGACTCAGAGATAAGTAAGATACATTCCTTGTGTAGAATAGTTTAAGTGTGATGAAAAAGAGTCACATAACCAATTAAATACAAAATAATGTGCAAAATGAAAGAAATGAATTCTAGGGAAAAAATCCCTGGGAATACCCAGTATGAGAGTCATTCTTTCTCCCTTGGCAAGGTAGGAAGAGAGGTAAAGAAAAGATACAGGTGTTTTCTTATCTTCAAGGCTGAACCTTGAAGAATGAATGGAATTTTACCAGGTAGAGAAAGGAGAACAGGAACAGAAAGGAAATTCACTATTTCTAGGCCCAGTTCCTGCTGCTTCTTATATCATCTGTTTTATATAGTTTTTATATAGTGCAATGAGCTTATTCTAACACCATCATCATCATCAACATCATCGCTGTTAATGCCTTACTATGCACCTTGCGTATGTACTTTCATATGTGTTTTCTAATTTAATCCCCCAAACCACCCTGGGATAGGAAAATAGAGGAACAGAAGTTCTAAGTAACTTGTTCAAGGTCACCCAATTTAGTGAGACATATGATAGGATTTAGACCTAGGTAATCAGACTCGTGATGTCTCTAAAGATAACGTGTTCTTGGTCAGTCACTGGCCTCATAACAAGACATACATCCATGAGTAGAGTCGAGTGTCATGGCCAGTCACTGAATTAAAGCTAATTAAAGCAGGTGAAGCTAAGTCCACATGCTGTTGCCCCTGGTGACCAAGCTAAAGTGCTCTTCAGAAAGTCATCCTGTGCCATATCATTTTTATTCCTGAACTAGGTGATTTGTTGTGATGCTGCCAATTGCCTAGCAATCACCTGCCAGCTCTGGAAATAAACCCCACTACCATTTAAAGAGCAATAAGGGGGAACCCTTGATACCTAGGAGTTGGCAGGAAGGCGTGGATTTCACCACCATCTAAATTCAATCTAGGCACAGTTAATCACTGTTGACCTAGCCAGGGTGCAATTTTGGGCCCCATCCAATGCACTCTTTGGGTTGTGGATCAGTGTCTCCAAGACTGTGAATATGGTCCTTTCCCTCAGCACTAAAATTTATATTCCAAAATATTATTTTTAATGTTAAACAACCTCAAAATGCATTTTTCATGTTTATTGCCAGTGCATAAAATTACAATGCTGTGAACATTTTTAGCAGCATACCAATATCGTGATCCATAATTTAAAAGGTGACTTTAGTATGGCAATAAATTTCACAAGACACTGAAACTTCTGCAGAAAGTAGACAAATTAGGGGCCAGCCATTCAGTCAACATTTGGGGGGATGTGGTTAATTACGATGTTTCCACCATTAGAGAGAACTGTGGGAATGACTACTGTCTGCTCCACGGTGGAACAGCAGAAAATAATACAAGGAATTCTCAAAATCTCCATTAAGAAGATGGTGATGATGTTCAGTGCAAGTACAGAGAGTGATGAAATCAAGGGAAGAGACATATGCCTTCACAGATTTCCTCCAGTTAAAAAAAGAGGGGGAAAATCGGCAAACACACGCACCAAGGCTCAGTGAAGTCTACTAGAAGGTGAATGCTGCGTGTTGGGAGTGGGGCTATTAGCTCTCGCTAGCTGAGTTTCACAGTTTGAAATTAATTTTTTTCCTGCATTTTCGCCCTCCTGAGGTCCTGACCAATTGCCACTTTGTCGGTGAGTTTTTTTTAATTTTCAAGGAAGGTAGGTGGTATGTGAAACAAATCAATTGCTTCTTCAGAAACCACATCTGCATGGCTTCTCACTTTAGCTTCTGCCAAGCTGGAGGCAACTCAGATTTTGTGTTTTTTTTTTCCCCCCTCCAAAAGGTAGAGGCCCAATTAGGAAGCCAAGTGAATATGGAAACAGTTTCATCAGGAACAGAAACTGCACAAGGATAACTTTCTTTAGCAGAAGGTGATGGCTGATTGAGGCGGGGGTGAGATTCTGGATAATGTGCACATGCCTTGCAAATGGACACCGAGGTCGCTGGTTCCCTCTGTGTGCTCACATGAAGGGACCTGGTGACAGCAGGAAGATAATTACCAAATGAAAGGCTCTAATGAAGCCATGAAAATTAGCACAACCCAACAAGTTACAGGGCCGAAACCACGGGCATGCACACACGCCCACGTGCACACACACACGCCCCAGATGATGTGTTTAACACGACTCCCCCACACTGGCATCGTTACTCTATTTAGGCTAATGATGCCTGGGACAATCAGAGCTATCACTGCTCTGAAAATGATCAGTACCATATAGAAAGGCCCCCTGGGGAAATTTGGCCTGTTAAGGCTTTTCAGGTCTGATGGATTTTTTTAATCTATCTGCCAGACTGCTTTGAAAGCTAAATAGATGCCCATCAACAGGCTGTCTGTCAATGATCAACAACTTCACATATTTTGCTTGTGTTGACATTTTTGTTTCAATCTAATGGGTTGTTTGCCAGATGGCTGCTGTCCTCATTAGGGGCTCTTAGCACATCAAGTGAGTGTTCTTTGGGCTGGTTTATGTACAGAACTGGGTGGCCCTTTATTTCTATTTCCTAAACTATGTTGTTTCCAACTCTTTTAAAAGGCCTGACATAATCAATAGGTGTGATTTTTAGGGATGTATATCTATGACTAGCACAAATGTGTGTGTATGAACATACACGGTGGGCATTGGCCATACAATTCCTTCTTGAATACTTAGCTAAAAATAAGTGTGCTACATCACACCAAAAATAAAAAATTCTGAACATTGGTCAGAAAATTACTTGATTGATGGCAACTGAAGGTTTGAACTCATTAAAAAGACCAGATCAACTATTCTTTAATATCTTGGCTTCTGAGGACTATAACATTTCCCATTGTAGAATGACCCAAAAGTTTAACATGTGACCTGCCCCAGGGAAGTGTTCTTAAGTTCTCTCCTCTTCCTTAGTTGTACATTTCCTTAGGATATTTCGTTTCGTGCTATGGTTTTGAACATTATCTATGGTCAGTGATGTCTAAATTTTATCCCAAACTCTTATTTTTTTGCTGAATTCCATTAATGTGCCTAGCTATGTATTTGATTTTTGCATATGCATCTCAAATTAACAATATCTTGAAACAAACGTTCTACATTTTCTGAGACATGTTTCCCCTATATCCTTCTACATTTTGGCAAATGGTAGTACTATTTATTCAGTTTCTCAAGCGGAGGAAGGACTGGGAATCATCCTTAAGTCCACTCTCAGCCTCATTCTCAACTTGCCATTCATCAGCCTGTCATCTGCACAAAAACTCTCCCTCATCTACTTACTTTTTCTCCACAACCACCACAAAAATACCTTGCTTGGATTGTTGCAACCACCTTCCTAATTTGTCCCCTTACTCCAGCTCTTGTTCTTCCACAATCCAGTTTTTATAGCAGCCAAAGTTTTCCTTAAAAAAAAATTCAGCAGATCATGTTAAAATTTCTACCTAAAACCCACCAATGGCTTCATAATATCTGGAGACTGACTCCTAATCCCTGACTATGTCACTATGCAGGACCAGGCCATGCCTACACCTACCTCTCAGTTTCCACCTCCTACCATTGTCCTTTTCATGTTATGCTCCAAAATGTCCAGAAAGTCTCTAGAATATACTCTGCATGTTCCTCCTAAGGACATCTGCATTAATTATTTTCTCATCCTGAAGTGTTCTGCCCTTAACATCCTATTCTTTCTTGTTTCTCAAGTTTCACACAGAGGATACTATGGATAATTACCCCACCCAGAGTATTCTATCCCCAGCCATTCTGTCATGTCACTCTATTTTGATATTTTCCCATCACTCACCACTATCAGCAATTGCCTTGTTCATATATTGTCTTTCTGGTTTATGCTCTTGTCTCTCTGAGCTAAAAATGAAATTCTACGGACCCTGTGTTGCTCATTCCTGCATCTCTGACACGTGGAACAGTGATTAGAAAATATAAATGCTTAATACATATTTATTTGTTACGCAAATTTTTATGGACTGAATGTTTGTATCCTACCTTCTCCACTCATTTGTTGCAATCCTAACCCCCCACTGTGACAGTACTTTGGTAGATAATTAGGTAATGAGATTAGTGTTTTTATAAAAGACACAAGAGCTTACTCTCACTGCTGTCTCTCCAATATATGAGGATTCAATGAGAAGATGGCCATCTGCAAATCAGAGAGAGGGACCTCACCAGACACTGGATCTGCTAGTGCTTTGACTTCCCAGTCTCTAGAACCATGAGAAACAAACGTGTGTTTTCTAAGTCACCCAGTCTATCTTAATTTGTTATAACAGCCTGAACTAAAACACAAAAGGATACATTGGTATGATGCAATTTAACACAGAACTACATTTCCCCCCATTTTATAGAGTTTTGGGTCTTAATTTTTCAACTAAATTGAAAACTCCTTGAAAGTAAGGACTTGGACAATTTCTCACTAGGGTCATTGCATATACCAATAAATGTTCTTTAATACATTGACATATAAACAAAGCCTTCTTTTAGGACATCCTTCCTATTGAACAGCCATATGCCCTAGCTCTCTTCAGTTATAGTCAACACAATGCAAAACTGAAAATAAAAATGGAAATTTTATGGGGAGAGTGGAGTGAATGCATGCTTAAAATAAACTAAAAATTAAGCAAAGGGATAAACAGCAAAAGAAAGAAAACCAAGGAAATTCAAGGGAAAACAATTCAAATCATATAGAAAACATAGAAAATATAACTATGAAAAAAATTTAAAATCCATGCAGTTAGTTCTTCTATTAATTTATTCACTCATTTAGTCAACATACATGGAGCTCTAATTACATGGTGGGTTCTTGCTGTAGAACTGCAGACACTATCCACAACCTTTGAGGATGATTGACTAATGGAAGGGACAGACACATGTTCAGGTAATTGTAGTATAGGGTAAGTAATAGTAAAACAGACAAAGCGGCTGAAGAGATCCAGAAGAAGCCCTAATTCAGCCTAGAGTGTCCAGAGAGTGTCCCAGAAGAAGTGGCTGGCCGCATGGTGTGAATGCTGTGCTCAGAATCACCTAGGAAGTTTGTTAAAATGTACATTTACAATCTCCTCCCTGAGATTTTGATGCAGGTAATCTATAAATCATTTTTTAAGAAGTCATGCTTAGTGGGTAAGAGGAGGTTCTTTGGAGTGATACACTGGTGTTTGTAAATCTCAGCTCTGCTCACACACTCTTGCTGTATGGTGAAGTTTCTTTACCTCTTTGACCTCAGCTTCCTCACTTGTACAAAGAGGCTAATAACAACTCACATGGTTGTCATGAAGACATAGATAATGAAGGTGAGACATAAACCCTACACTTGGCACATAGAAACACACAGTAAACATTCGCGAGTATCATCAAAGCAAAAGAAAGTATCATCAGTGTTATCATCGTCAATGCTACCATCAAACTAACAAAGGCTAGGGAAATATTTCAAGGAGAAGAAATAAAATGTGGAAAAACCAAAAGGCATAAGAAAAAATTTACTAAATCTATTGTTGAAATGATCTACTTAAAAGAACAAAAAACACAGTCATCGTACAAGGGGGACCCCCAAAAATTGGAATTATCTTTTTTTGGAGTGTGGGCCCCTTATAGTATAGGATTTCCCCACTAGGTAAGTATTCTAGGAACCCATTGGCATCCATGTACCAGCTAGCATTGTTATGAGAGGCTGCATTTGCGTTGGTGAAATTTTTTTGAGATTCTTTCAGTGCATTGAAGTGGGTATTTCACGATGGGTAATTTACGAATGCACCTGCTCACACGGCGCTGAGTGTTCAGCAGTTCTTGACCCAAAACAGCATGATTCCCATGCCCCATTCTCCCTATTCACTCAATCTTGCCCCAGGTAGCTTTTTGTTTTGTTTTGCTTCCCAGGATCAAAAAAAGTCCTCAAAAGGAAACATTTTGCCGATGTGGAAGAAGTGAAACAAAAAATGGCAGAAGCACTAAGAGGCATCAAAATTGACCAGCTCAAAAACTGTTTTGAGCAGTGGAAAAAGCATCTCAGTAGGTGTAGTGCATCAGATGAAGAGTACTTTGAAGGTGACTGAAGTTTAAACATATAAGAATAAACATACATTTTTAATAAATAAATTCTGTGTTTTGGTAGGTCTCCCTCATATATAGCATATTATAGTCTAGACAAATGGTCAATAAATCCAGCTTACTGCATATTTTTATAAACAAAGTTTTATTGGCACACAATCCAGCTTGCTGCCTATTTTTATAAATAAGATTTTATAGGCATACAAGTAACCAACCACAGATATAACCCATTCATTTATATATTGCCTATTGTTACTTTTGTTCTATAATGCAGTTGTACAATGAAATGATATTGATAGAGTTGTTGTGCTAGAGACCCTATAGGCTATAAAGCCTAAAATATTTACTATGTGGCCTTTTATCAGAAGAGTGTTCCACTGATCCTTTGCCTAGAGATAGTATGGCATGACGGTTAGGGGTGTGAACTCAGGAGCCAGACCACCAGAGTTTGAATTTCAGATTTGACACTTGCTAGCTGTAACACCTTGGGCAAGTGACTTTACCTTTTAAAGTCTCTGTTTCCTCTTCTAAAAAGTAGGAATAATAAGATTACTGCCCTTATGAAGTTGTTGTAAGGATTTTAATTAGGTAATACATGGAAAGTATTTAGACTAGAGCTTGACATAGCATAAGCATTTTTTATTTATTAGACATTATTATTACTATTACTATAGGATAAAGTCTTTATTTGTTGATTGAATGGTTTATGAAAACTGGCTTGAATGGAGTATCTATGGCTATAGACCAAGGTAAAAAATATGAAGGAAGAACAGATCTGCTCTGGGGAAAGTGAAACAGTGAATCACTTAACACTCTGATTATGCCCATCTAAGCTTCTACTATTTCATATATATGCATGGAAAACAACCAGAGTCTTCACAAAGGTCTAGCAACAAACAAGCAATCAACCACAAATATGACCACATTCTATTTATGTGAAGATTTCCTTTGTGTGTTTTTATTTCACACGTATAATTTTATTTTCTTGGCCTGGCCACCTCGCTGTCTGTTGTCTCAGCTGTGGTGGCATTCTCTTAATAAATACTGTGTGAACTCATTTTTCTATTTTTTTCAATCCTTTCTCCTCTTGTAAATCTATGTACTACCTAGATGGCTGTATTTGAAGATGTTGCAAACACATTTGCTATATAACAGTGCTTAACACAAACTGACATCAGAGACCTGAACGTGAATTCCTGCTCTGTTCCTTCCTTGCAAGTTGACTAACTTCTCTTAGCCTCAGTTTACCCACCTACATAATGAGGGTTATAATGACCTCAACTTCATAAGATTGACATGAGGAATAAGACAGGTAACACACACAAAGCAACTGCCACATAAGTTATGACACATACAGATTTCTCAATACATGATAACCATGATTATTTTTATTAGTAAAATTGGACATGTATAAATGTTGGGTTGATATTTTTGCATAACACTGCTACAAAATGCCTCATTCCAAGTATTCAGCAAGTGAATAGATTCTGTCCTCTTAGGAACACCATATTTTTTCCTCAAGAACATTTAGGCACTTTCTGACTGTTATTAAATTAAAATGTTTATCCCTCAGGAGAGAAAACAATCAACTCCCACACCAATTCTATTTATGAAACAAAATGCTTTGGTTTTTTTCCTGACTCAAATCCTCTTTTATGTACAATCTCTTTGAATTAGAAGGGTGTTTAGAATGCTTTTCACACGGGTGATGTGTGTGTGTGTGTGAGTGTGTTTATGTGTTTGTTTCAGGGCTAAATTGATACTTGGAGCTTATCTTGAGAGCCATCCTTCATCTGCTCCTGAAAAGGAGCCAAGATCGCAGGGGGCTTCCTGGAAGCAGTGGAGCTTCTGAACCCGTATGGTATGGATACTATAGCACTACGTAGGCTCTGTGAATGCGGTTGAGTGGGAGTTTCAGCAAGAAAGGCCATAAGGCACAAAGATGTTTGTTCTCTTTCTTGGAGAAGATCAGCCATAACCAGACACCCACCAATCTTCTAAATTTCAGATGAACACACACGTTTCTATTGATTTGTGCTTGCACATCCGTATCCCTATTGGTATTGCATATTTTAGGCTGTCAGTCACGAGGAGGTCACTACTTGCTATGTAACACAGGCTAGTCTCAAACTCCTGGCCCAAAGCGATCTTTCCACCTTGGCCTCCCAATGGGCTGGGATTACAGATGTGAGCCATTGTGACTGGCCCAATTTTCCCTTCAATACCAACATCAGAGGTTACTTTCTCTGGGAATGTTCTTATGCCCAACTTCACACACAACTTCCATCATAGGTAGATCACTTTCTAATACAATTGTATAATGTGAGCTATCCACTACATTAAAGCCCTTATACTGTCTTGTTATTGTCTAATTGTTTGTCTCTCATTGGCCAAAAAGACTTGGTCTTTTAGTTGTCAATTCTGAGCATCCAGTCTATTCAGAGTTTTGGAAAGTGCTGAGGAAAAGCCTAGGGAGTGATTGGGCATGAGGGTCAGAGACAGAAGAAAAGATAGTGCCAAGCAGAGTGTGAGGTATGACTCTTCTAGTACTTTCTGGATAGGATGATCAACCCCTCCTAGTGTGCCTGAGATGTTCCCAGTTTCAGCAATAAAACTCCTGGTCCAATCAGGATGAATAGTCTCTCTATTTCTACCTGAGGAGACTTGAACAAGTTTTCTGATCCCAATGTGCTGCACTTTTTTCTTTTTTGTCATAAAAATTATCAGCAGAATCCACACCCCAGCTCTCTTCTAGGGGGAACATTCCATTTCTTCTCCAGTTTTAGTCCAACTGGTTGACTCTAACCTTTTTTTCTTTTTTCTTTGGAGTCAGGGTCTCACTCTGTTGCCAGGCTGGAGTGCAGTGGCATGATCATTGATCACTGCAGACTTGACCACCCTGGCTTAGGCAATCCTTCCATCTCAGCCAACTGAGTAGCTGGGACTATAGGCACCCACCACTATGCCAAGCTTATTTATTTATTTGTTTGTATGTATGTTTGTTCATTTATATTTTTGTAGAAGTGAGGTCTCAAAATGTTGACAAGGCTGGTCTCAAACTCCTGGGCTCCAGCAGTCCTCTCCTCTCAGCCTCCCAAAGTGCTGGAATTACAGGTGTGAGCCACCACGCTTGGTTGAGCTATCCTTGACTCAAAGTTTAGACTGGGGCAGTAAGTCAGGCCTGACCAGTCAGAGAAATCCATTGCTTTGGTTACTTTGTTTAGTTTAGAGGTGATCATGTGACCCAAGTCAGGCCAATGAGACACACTTCCGAGACCTCTGTTAGAAATATGAAGGAAGATGTGGCCTTATTTCACCTGTATTTTTAACTGATAGTCTGTGAGTCAGAAGGTGTGGAGGACAGGCATGTACAGAGATGGCCTGCTTAAGTGGGAAGTCAAACCAGAGGGAAACAGCACTTAGAGATAAAGAGAAACTCATCCTGATGATATCATTGAGTTGACAGATCCAGCACTGCCAGACTGACACTGACTGTTTCAGTGAAATGAGTATATTTGTATGCTTTCTTTTGTTTGATGTGGAGCCAAATAGTCCTAACAGTAAATTTACGTCAATACAGAATGTTAAAAATCAGATTTTAAGCCGGGCTCAGTGGTTCAGCCTGTAATCCCGCGCCTTTGGGGGCTGAGGTGAGTGAATTGCCTGAGCCCGTGGGTTTGAGACCCGCCTGGGCGACTTGGTTGAGACCTCATCTCTATAATAAAACAAAAAATTAGCTGGGCGTGGTAGCGCACACCTGTAGTTCCAGCTACTTGGAAAGCTGAGGTGGAAGGATCGCTGGAGCCCAGCAGGTCGAGGCTGTGGTGGCTGGGAGCGGCCACGGCACTCCAGTCTGGGTGACAGAGTGAGACTCCAACTCAAAAAAATAAAAAATAAAAAAATCAGATTTTATATATTTTATTCCCCACTTTATGAATCTGCCTTAAACTTCTAGTATTAAAAAAACCTCTTTCTAGTGTACAGTTTTGTATTTTTATGGTGAAGAGTCAAATGTAGTCTGTCCAAATAGCAGATGAATAAAGAACAACAAAAAGGAGTTTCCTTCTCACCAGGGTCTACTCCCTTCCTGTCCAACTGAACTCTTGTTCTAGCTAGACATGATAAATGCTTCCTACTATCACTTCATGTAAGTCTATGAACAACCCTAACAGGAAGTACTCTTGTCTTTCCCATTTTACAGATGAAAAAACAGAAACTGACTGAAGTGAAGCAACTTAATCACCATCACACTGCCAGCAACACATATACGGAATTATAAACTAGCAAAAAATGTATCACTTTATATATGAGTTCAGCAAATGTTAATGTCTGCTCTGTGTCAGAAACAGTTAAATGTGCTGAAAATACTGAGGTGGACAAGATAGTCACAGGGATTTGCATTTTAATGGGGTGGCATAACATACAAAAAGTTACTGGAATATGATTTCTGTCAGTTATAGGAGCCAGGAGAAAAATGAAGGGGATAGTAGGTAACTGAAGATGGACAAACATTTCAGATGAAATGTCAGGATGACTTCTCACATAGGAGGTGACATCGGAATGGAGACCTGAGTGATGAGAAGGGGTGAGACCCCAGGAAGGACTGGAAGGAAGCTCTTCTGGCAGGCACTCATAATCTCTCCCCACAGGGTTGTCTTGAGGATTCATGGAAAGCCTGTGGAGCAAAGCACATGGTGAATTGTGAATGTTATACAACTGCCCATTTGGATCAGTGTTCGTTTTGAGTCAGAGACGCCGGTCACCCACTATCCCGAAAACTCTACCCGGGGGTGAGGCCCCTGGAATGAGTTTGTTTTGAGTTCATAAGGCAGTTTGCACAGCACTTGCATACAATGAGCACTCAATAAATAATTCTCCACCATGATTTTTAATTTGGGGCGAGTATGAGTGGAACCCCCGTGGGGAAATGTTCTTTGTTTTTTAACCCTTGTCAGTCATGACAGGTATATCTGTTAAGATTCTTTGGCTGCTGAAATCCATTTTGTCTATGTTCAGTCAAAAGAGGGAGGGAAGGAGAGAGACAGAGAGAGAGAATGAGAATTTATTGAATGAGTGTGTAAAAGAGCAGAAAGTCAAAAGAAAAACTGTAAAATAATGTCTCTAAAAGTATAGGAACCAGGACTGCAGAGCAGAAAGTGTGTGCTGAGGGCCGGATAGACCATGCTTATTGTTCCTGTCAAGATTCAGTTGCTGGGAAACGGAGCAGTTTGGTTTGTCCTGGGTTATGTGCCCTTCTGTTGGCCTGGGGGTGGTGGGGAACCTTGATCCATAGTTGCTCTAACCCTGAAATCAAAGGGAAGGTTATGGCACCCCACTGAAGAGCAGAAGTAGTTACTATTATAGCAAGAAAGAAGACATAATGCCTACTACAACAGGCATTAATAAATGAATGCCAAATAAATGAATGCCAACTTCTACTGCCCAAAAGGAAAATGTTTGTTTGTTTTTAATTGAAAATATGATACAGATGAGGTAAATAATTAGAATATATAATACAAATATGTAGCATCCTTTCCAGGGCAGTACTGAATAGCCATTAGGACATAGGATCTGGTTTCCAACCACTGAGGTTTGAACCCCTAACTACTCTGCTCGCTGGTTACGTGAGTCAGGACAAGTGGCCTCTCCATATAATAATTAAATCTGCTGCATAAGTTTGTTATTAGGATCAAATAAGTTAATACTGGTCTGAGAGGAGAGCCAAAAAAGTATTGTGATTGGTAAACTGGTAAATTGTACATCTGGGAATATATCTGGAGGAACTCAAATCACTATATGAAAAAGATACCTGCACACACACTATTCACAATAGCAAAAACAAGGAACCAACCATGTAGCCCATCAAAAGTGAATTGGATTTTTAAAAATGTGGTACATGTACACGATGGAATATTACACAGTCCCAAAAAAGGACAAAATTATGAACTTCACAGCAACTTGGATGGACTTAGAGTCCATAATACTGAGTGATCTATCACAGAAACAAAGAACTGAGTATCATATGTTCTCACTCATAAGCGAACCTTGAACAATTATTGTAATACTATAAGAAAAGACTTGGCAATAGTGAGAAACTGCCAAGGGGGGCACACCTCATCAACAAGGATACCTACATAATGATCATTTGTATACCCAACCCTGTATTGTACCTCACATCTTTAAAATAAAAAATATTTTTAAAGTGGTACATATGCATGATGGAATATTACACAGCTATAAAGAAGGAAAATTTATGAACTTTGCAGCAACTTGGATGGACTTAGAATCTATCATGCTCAGTGATCTATCACAGAAACAAAGAACTGAATACCACATGTTCTCACTCATAAGCAGACCTTGAACAATTATCATAATACTATAAGAAAGGGATTAGCAGTAACAGGAAACTGCCAAGGGAGGGGGAGCACACTTCATCAATAAGGTACATGATATCAAACCGTGGACCAAAGTGAGGCCCAGACTTTACTTACATAATGACCATTTGTATACCTAACCCTGAACTATACCCTACATCTTTAAAATTAAAAAAAGAAAGAAATTTTTTAAAATTGTAGTTTTCCTCACAATAATTGATATCATTAATTGATATATTCCACAATAGATATGCTCTTGGTGTTGTGAGATTAAAGTGTGGCTTTGAAGATGATTGACGTACAGAAATGTGTACTTTTTGAAAAGCATCCACCCACTGGTATCTTCATTTCAGTGTGGATTTCTTGTTCCATTGCCTTATAAAGTGATTAAATCTTGGTTTCTTCTTTAGAAGGAGAGTGAGATCACTCGAAGACCTATAAAAGCCTGTTTGGTGGGAAGATACATTCAGGAAGCACATGACTTATGGTGGAAGCCATTAGAGGAGCAAGGACGGAGCTTCACCAAATATTTCCTATTTTAAGAATTGCTGTGAATACTTGATTGCGCAGCATCAATCTGTTTTAAAAGGTGATGCGGGAATATATTTAGAAACAGCAAGACCACCACCACCAAAACATGGAAGAAGGGAAAGCTAACGGAGAAAAAAAAAATTCTCCCCTCACCCCATTTTTTGGTATTCACATCTTGTTGCCAATATTATCTGCCTTGCAGCTTTTTCTGAATTTCTTCTCAGTAGCTTTCCCAGACAAAACAAGCCTCATGCTCATTTGATTTCAGATGCTGAAATGTCAGGTGCAGAGTGGTAGATCATCATGTGAGTGTCACGATTTTGGGGAACTTTGAGCACCCTGTATGAATTCAACATGGGTCCTCTCCAGGCTCCGTCAGGACATGAACAAGCCCTGGGAAGTCAGGAAGTACTTAGGGAATAAAAAACTAGACTCCGTATCAGTGCAGCTCCTCCCCTCCCTCATCTCTCTTTGTCTCCATTTCCTCTTAACTTGCCAGTGGTCAAAGTGAATAATGATATATTTTTGTTGTTGTTTAAGAGAAGCACTTGAAAGCCATTCTGAGACTGGGGTCCAGAAATCTAATCTTTGTTTGATTCTGTGTTTAGTGGGGATTCAAATCCCAACTTAATTTAATCTTTTGACTTATCCTGCAGGTACTACCTGATTATATTCCACTGCTACCAGTAATAGGATTGCAGGGACAGAATCTTGCTATTAACACTTTGAGAAACAAAAGTAGCACAGCAACTGTCACTGGCATTAGTCAATGAAGCCTGCCGTAAATGAATGGCTGCCTCCCCCAGCGTTCTCCCCACTGCCTCATTTTGATAAGCTACAACAAGGATACACAGAAAAAGTTGCAGATTCCATTGATCTCCAGAAAACCTTGAATTTCAACTACCTGCAGTCCTATGCCCACAGATGTGTTAAAATAACTGCCCTCAAGAACATATGGATTCTGTACAAGATCCGTTAGTAATTTCAATGATCTGCTCATAGAGTCATTCTTCTTGGTTTTATGAGAGTTGGTAATTTTTAATCAACATAGAAGTAATATGCAGCCTAAATCCATGGGAAAGAATTCCGTCTCTGTGATTAGGCTGCCTGGATTACAATCTGGGCTTCCCTTCTTGCTGGATGGGTAAACTTACATGAATTAATGGCTGCTTTGTGGCTCAGTTTTCTCATCCATGAAATGGGGATAAAAACACTATCTGTCTCACAGGATTTTTGAAGGATTAAATTGAAAAATGCATGGAAAGCCTTTAGAAAACTCGTTGGGATATATAAATTAATGAAATATTACTATGCTGCTATGAGGAAAAAAATACAGAAAAGTGAAAGAAAATAAAGTTACACTCTCTGCCATAGATCCACAGCCTACCATTTTGTGTGTTCTCTTTCTCATTGAGATTCTCTGGCTCCAGTTACTTTAGGAGAAGTGGAATATATTCTATGAAGAATAAAGCAGAGTGTAAAATCCAGTTGATCAGTAAACACGTGAAACAATTCTTAAGCTCAATAGTAATCGTTAAAACAAAGAGGTGTCAGATTTTCACCTAATATATGGACAGAGATTAAAAACTATCTTAAGATTCAGTGCTGTTGAGGAATGGTAAAATATGGTATACATAAACATTAGGGGTCTTCAACACAAGCAGCAGTGACATATTTGGGCTGATTTTAGCAAGAAGATAATTTATTATAATGTTATTGGGTCACTCACAGCATTTCTGGGAAAGCTGGAGGATTAAGTCCAGGGCTGGCATCTACACACACGGCCTCAGGTGACATGCAAAAATCCGTCCAGCACTAGGTGCTGCTGCATTCTTTGCTGACACCCTGTGCTGTGGACTCGGGTTGCTATCTGAGCCCCCCTAACAATGCCCCTCCAGGAACTTGATCTGAAGCTCAGAACCCTACAGCTGCCAGGGAGCTGTCTCTGCAGGTCCCTGCTTCCCAGTCTGACTCCCATTCCAATTCTGGGCAGGCCTGGGCATGTCACTGGAAGAAACTGGATGACATTTCAGCTTCAAGGCAGATGGAGAAGTGAGGATATGGCAGCTTCAGCAGCTACTGGGGGAGGCAACCTCTACCTTGAAACTAAGGGGATTCCTTAAACAGAGAAGGAGGTTTCTGATATAGAGAAAAAAGATGAGAGCATATATATACTACTGAAGGACATCATCTTATATGACCTGTGAGGGTATAATGGGGTTTATTCTTTATCTGAAAGTAACTTCAAAATATGCTGCAGGAAGCTTAAAATCACGTATATCCTTTGACTTTATAATAATCCTACTTCTGGTAGTCTGTCCAAAGGAATTTATTAGAAAAGTAAATACATACAAAAATATTCAACAAAGCTGATCCATAAATTTGACAATACTCTAAATATCTTAATAATTAGAGGAAGATTTTGCAATGTTAGCTCTATTATTTTGAACATTACTTGAACTATATTGTTATGAAAAAAGTGGGAGCTATGAACACTATTGTTTATAATGCAATTGTGAGCTGGGTGCTGTTTTAAGCGATTTGCTGTTTTAAGAGATCTTACACATCATCACAACAATTCTCTTGACCACAGAAGCTAAGTTCCATTTTCAAAGGAAATTTAAGTGAATTGCCTCAAGAGGAAGAGGCGGGGTGTTGGAAGCCTCTGACTGAAAGCCCGGACTGTTTTTTAAGTGGACGGTACACCTCTCTTGTTCTGTTCTAGAATCTCTCCAAAGTATAGACTTGTTTCAGCAACAGAATAGAGTGTTGATCTTCACGAGGGACACACTGACTTTTCTGAGCTCCCCTCAGCTCCCCAAAAAGCTGGGCTTTTTTTCCCATATGCTAAACAGATCACACTTACTTTAATCCTTAGCCACATTCCTCATTCATCACCCTCTATACAAATTTACAACTGTTTACTTAAAAAAAAACTTTTTAATTTTATAGTAGTTTTGGATTTTCAGAAAAATTGCAAAGATGGTATAAGAGTCCCCGTATGCCCCATATTCAGCTTCCCTGGTTAACAAAATTTTACATGTTCACAATTAATGAGCCAATAGGCATACACTATTATTAACTAAAGTCTATACTGTAGTCAGCTTTCCCTAGCTTTTACATAATGTCTTTTTTTCCTGTCCCAGTATCCCATCCTGGATGCGATGTTACGCTTAGTCATTACTCCTCCTCAGCCTCCTTTGGCTGCAACAGTTTCTCCAACTTTCCTTGCTTTTGTTGATCTTGACAGTTTTGAGAAATACTGGTCAGGTATTTTGTAGAATTAAGATTTGAACGATGTTTTTTCACATGATCAGGCTGAGGTCGTGGATTTAGAGGAAGGAGACCAAAGTGGTAAAGTGACATTTTTATTATATCACATCCGGGGTGCATACTCTCAACGTGACTTATTGCAGTTAATATTTACTTTGATCACTTGGCTGAGGTAGTGTTTGTCAAGTTTTCCCACTACACTTTTCCTCCCTTCTCATACTGTACTCTTTAAAAGGAAGTTACCATGAAGATCTTTCACTTAAAGAGCAGAGAGTCATGCTCCTCCTCCTTGAGGGCAGTGTCTCTATATAAATTATTTGGAGTTCTTCTGTGTGAGATATGTGTCTCTTTTCCCACATTTGTTTATCCAGTCATGTGTAGATATCATTAGGAACTCATGGATAATTATTTTTTACTTTGGGCCAATTCTATTTTTGTATTTTCTTGCTCATATTGTTTGTTTTTGAACACTAATGAAGTCAGTTAACAATACCATGACCAACCTTAACCTTGAGGCATCTGAAGACAATGAAGAGTCTATACTCAACAAATACTTATTGAGCACCTACTGTACACACTACAACGAGATGGCTCTCTTTAACAGGTAATTATGTAATTGGCCATCAATCTTTCTGTTTATCGTCCTTTGTCCAAGACCAAGCCTTTGATGTCATCATGGGACCAGTTTGCCCAACTGTTGGCTCCCATGACTCTTTATATAAAGCTTTTCCTGATGGAGAGTTTCTAATAGACATTTACTCACTGATATGTTAGTGAAATCCAAACTTTCTCCTCTGGTGTTCTGTCCAGAGCAACAGGTCAGCTTCTTTTCTCATTCCTTGCCATGCCCGTTTTTTATATTTCACATACTCATCTGAAGTGTCTTCCATTTTAGCGTTGACCTTGTTCCCTAGAATACCATGTAATTGGAAAGAATTTAATGAATGAACTCATCCACCTTCCAGCTCCCTCATTTCCAACTTGCTTATACGTATTTCCACCACTACTCTCTTTCCTTCTGCCTCCTGTAATTCAAAGCTAATTTTCTCACCTCCATTCTTAAAACTCTTCCTATTGCCCTGGAGACTAACGTCATTAATTATCTCATTTATTTTCTTGTCTTTTTAGTCTTCTGTCATCCTCAACAGGCAAATACAACCTCATCATCACCCTGCCTTCATCATTGTAATCAATAGCTCACATTTTCTGAAGCCTTAACTATGTGCCAGATATTGGGATAAGCACTTTATAAGCGTTTCCTTTAACTCTAACATCAACCTTATAATGTAGGTTTTATCATTAGCCTCATTTTCCAAAACAGGAAACAGGCTCTAAGAGACACAAGAATTGATCAAGGTCATGTTGCTAGTAAGTGGCCAAGTCAGGATGACCATTATAAAAAGGGCGGCAGAAAGTCTTGGCTCTTCCCACTGACTTGAAGGATTATTTTCCCTACTGCTCACTTTGTTCCCAGCAAAATATGAAACACATTTATTTCACTTAACTCTCCCCTCACCAGCCACAAAAATACTAATCCATGCCTCTCCTTCAAAAAGTCCAGTAAAATTAAAAATAGCCATATTAAATCTTCAGTCCCCTACAGAGAGATGGTGGTGGAGCCATCAAGGTGAGCAAACAAACCTTATAAACAAAACTGTGGACTATTCAAAGTCCCTTAGCAGTAAGTTTTAAGCCAGGCTAGCTGGGAGAAAACAGTATACTTAATACATGCGTAAGGGCAAATATCTCCACAAATGACATCCTCAGGATAGGAGTGTAAAAGGTCACAAGAGGAGAGAAATCTATCCCAGGCTCCCATATGATTGCAAAATTAAGAAAACAGGGCTTGGATTCTGGCCTCAAATGCTTTTGATTTCTTTCTTCTCTCTCTGTCTCTCTCTTTTAATGGACAAAAGAAGCCTTCTAACCGGCAAGGTAAATAGTTCATGGGTTATTTATTTTATCTCTATTCCTGGTTAAATTGAGTTCAAAATAATTAGATAACCTTGGAAAAGCTGTGACTGGTATTGCTAATTCCACCTAATGATTTTCCCTCATAGTTGCCCAGTGAAAGGGGTTATCTGTTAAAACAAGCTTTAAACTATTAATAGAGTGAAATTACAGCTTCAGCAGCTAACCCCAGGTAAAGTGGTTCTGGTATGGTATTAAGACCCAAGGTTGGGGCCGGGCTGCTCACTTCCCCCAAATGACCTTTCCTTCTCACTTGTAGTTGACTGTTTCATACCAGACATAACAGTTAACTTGCTCCCGACACCTTACACTATTTGTGGCCTTAATTGAGGGACCTAAACAAACAAATTAATCACCCCGGCCCATAAAAATGACAGAATTCATATGGTAGCATTCTTCATTCTCTCCAATTTGTTTTCCTGAAATCCCTGCAGCGATTTATTTGCTGAATATGCGACTTTTTTCCCCTTTATGAAAATTACAAATTGTTGTCAAGGTTAACGAGTTAATATTCTCATTCAATATTTATTTTATGGGGAGATGGAGGAAGCATGAATGTTCCTGTACTTCTTTCCACTGCAAAGTCTGGTTTCTTAATCAAAATGACAAGGACACTGTCCTTTGGATGATACTCTGAATCATCGAGACTAAAAAATGAGCTTTATTAATCAACAGATACTGATTAATTATTATAAAGTGCGGCTCCTACATTTCTGTACATTTTAATAATTCCTGCAGAAGGCTAACAATGTCCCCAGAGATTTGGAGTCTTTGGGGTTTGAATTTTTCTAAGCAATGTCACAATAAATAGTCAAGAGTAGCACTGCTCTTTCTGTAATCTACTTCGCTTCAAACCGGCAAACCAGGGACAGCCTTCTTTTTTCTGTTTGCCATCTATAATTTATCATTTGCATACAAAGCAAGGAGCCAAGAATCAGCGGTTTCATCAGTTTTCAAAATATCAAGGGACAATGAGGGTGATTTATCGCAGGCCACATGATCTAGTTCACATAATCAGAATATTTCTGGGGAACACAGTCTGACATGATTTCTGGATAAGAATGGCCACGCAAAAGACCACCACGAGGAAGGCCATGGTCTGAGAATCTCCTGTGAGCAACAACACCCTCATCTCTTTCCCCAGACACCACCAGCGTCCCCATCCACAATGGGACATTAGCCTGTTCTCTCACGTGTCAGTCATGTACACATTCTTCGGGCTCCTGAACAACCTTTGTTAATAGAACTCCCAGGAACTGCCAGGGGTTTTAGAAATACTATCTCTCTTACTGGAGTTGTGATCACCCTGGCTATAAATATTGGTCAAAATTCACGGGAACATACTCTTAAAATCAGTTCATTTCACTGCATGTAAATTTGACCTCAACTTATATATAATAATTTGTATAATTTAAAAGTTTATAGCAGGTGAGAAGATAATTAAAATAGCAATGTATACACCTCTATAAGGCAATAATAATAATTTTAAAATAATAAAACATATATGCATATATAGCTGTGTCTATAAATGTGTATATGCATATGTGTATAAATATAGACATTAGGATGTATATATGTATGTGCATATATATGTATATATAATGCCTATGACTAGTCAGTCCCTACTTCTTCATTTCAAAATGGCTTTAAATTGAACATAATGTCAACTTGCTCAAAGGAGGAATAACATCTCTTCTGCTGAGGATCTCTTAGGGCTTAAATAATTCTACCCTTGTGAGTTTTACAAGGTGACTATGAGGCTAACAGACCCTCATGGCCCCTAACTTTGGTGCACTAGGACAGGTGTTCTCTTTTCTCTACATAAAGGAATGATGAGGCAGCTCCAAAATGGGAACCTACAGGGTCCTGCAAAAGCATCTCACTCCGGGAGTATGCTGTCATGGTGTATCTATGCATTAGTATGTTACAGTCTATTGTAAAGTTAGTTGCAAGCTAATTGTTGCCAATAATAAGGTACTGGAATTTATAGCAATCTAGAATATTATAATGAATTAGAATAGTTACAAGCATCTTTCTGCCTACATATGAGTTGGGCTACCACATTCATGGCAGACTCAGGACCATATCAGTGTGGTGGGCTGATGGGAATCTCTGGTTTTGATGCCAAACATACGTGGAAGAAAAAGTGTGTCTTTGCATAGGATTCAGGTACATAGACCTGAGGTAACTCTATGGATTTTTCTTCAAACAAAAGAAGTTTGGAAGCAGTGGAAAGTGTCCTGTGCCATCAAGGGTAAATGTAGTAGCAATAGACTGAGGAATAAAAGCCATTCTGTGGCCAGAACAAGGAGGATGCAACTGCAATCTGCATGGTTGACCACCTAGGATCAGATGAATGTAAGGAAAAGTCAGTGGGTGCAACCCACATCCACCTCTGATTCCTATCCAATAACCTTGAATTTAAAGACAACCCCGAGAAAGAAGAGAGAGTCCTGCATTGAAATATTTTATTTCCATCATTTAACATAATAGGGATTTGCATCAGTTATGAATTTAGCTCAGAAGTATATAATAGAAAATCTAAATAAGTGACTTAATAAGATAAAGAAGCACTTCTTCCCCATGTAAACCAAGCCTGTTGACAGACATTCTGGGCTGGTGTGATAGCTCCAACTTATGCTTCCTCCAGAAACCCAGGCTTCTTTAGTTCAGTTCTTCCATTCTTAATATGAAGCTTCCAACTTCAAGCTCTCTCTGGGAGTTCAAGATGGCTGTCAGAGTGCCAGCCATTGCCTCAGCATCCCAGAAAAAAAAATAAAGGAGGGAAAGAAAAAAAAAAGATGAAGAACAGTTAAACACCCCATTTTAAACTTTCCCATACCAGCTTTCACTTTTATCTCATGCATTCTGGCCACTGCTGACTTCCAGTGTGGCTATGAAATACTGCCTTTTAGCTGGATTCACCATCATCCCAAATAAAATTAATACTAATCACAAAGAAAGAAAAGGAAAAACAGATATTAGGAGAGAAAACATTTGACAGTCTCCCCCACAAGGTTTACAATATAAATTAACTTAGAGAACATCGGATAAGTGTTTTCTTACAAACTGTATTTATGGCCTGAGATCTGCACCAGGCTCATGGTTGATAATCCTTCCTTGAGTAGAAGAGAAAAAGATGCAGTTACAGACAGAGCATACAGATTTGGGGATAACCCACAGCCTTTAGTGTCCAAGGTAGAACCCCAGTGAAGAACGATGGCAATGTATCATTTGTAGTTATGATGGTATGAATCACTTTCAAGATTTACTTGTCGGTAACATTCTTTTGAGAGATCATCAAAGTCCAAATCATCACTGCAAGTCTTGTAGGTGACCCAAATTGTATGCCACCGTGGGAAAAAAATTATCAAAATCACCTGGCCCATTCCTAAAAGTAACAAGGAGGGAGAAATGTGATCCTACCTTAAGATACTTCTGAGAAGTAACCCCTTTTGCTGTCTCAAGTGAGATGTTTCTGTTGTATATACAGTAAAGTCCTTATAAGATATATGTCAGATTCCTTCATGGAGTCCAAGCTTTGTGAGGTCAGGACATAAACAGGTGTCCGGGTGAGAGTTTTGTGCCTTTTCCTGTATAGATTGTCGGTGTTAACTCTTTTGCCCTTCAAGTTTGGTAGTAGCATTGCAGGGCTCTGGAACCCTGGGCTTCCCCACTGACCTCACATTTTACCCTGTAGAAGTACAAGTCCTAATCACAGATAACAAGTAAATGAGATTATGATGTTAGCTTTCTCCAGAGATAACAGCAGTCCAGATCATAAAACTACCATATGGCATCTTTGGCAGTCTTTACCGAGCGCCATGGATTAATTATCACATAGACAGACTCCGGTCCCCATTTGCAAGCACCTCGGGCCCCCTGTGGCAGGAATTGGCAACCCGGTGAAGGCGAGAGCCTGTATTATGTTTGGCAGGGACACGATGTGACCTTACTGTGGCCAGTTCTGTCATCTCTTAACATTTCGCTCATGATTAAGTTTATCATTTCAAATAAACACAAAATGTCAGGTCTCTGGGTCTACTTAACATGGAGAGCCAAAATAGACCTCTCTTTGATTTAAAAGGGTCCGGGCCAAGGGAACGATCTGATTAGCTTTCCCATCTGACTTTTATTAGAGCTATCGGATAATATAGTGAGGGCAAAATCCTCTTTCTGATTGGCTGGTTGCCACAAACCAAACCCAAAGGGCATCGCCATGATTTCCTTGACGTCTCCAGGTTACTAACTCAGAGCAGTGGTTACTGGATTGACCTCCTGGAGTTTGCCTTTGAGCCTGGCACCTACTAACCTTGAATCAATTTTCTCCCCCATATTTATCCTGGCTCTCTATCAGATGAGGATGACTACACCTCCTGGATTTTCCTTCTGTTCCAACTCTCACTGATAAGGACCAGTCAGAGTGCTTATCAAGCTTTCCCCATCTGGGGCTTGAGTCAATATTCCATTCTCTCAGCAGATGCTTAGCTACCCTTTGACACTGGACACAGGGTGTCAGAATGGTTAACTTCCCAAGCATTTCTTCACACAAGTGAAAACCACCAAGGAGAAGGGATGAGGGAGAAGTGATTCTGAGTCAGCTTAGCTCTAAAGATGTGGCTGTAAAAGAGATGCAACTAGTTGGGCTTTGCATTGAAAGTTCTGGACATTTCAATAAGCTCTGCCTTTAGCCCTGTCTTTGGTTTGTTTTATGATCATACCATGTGTAAATGTATGAGTTAATATCATATAACTACAGACTCTGGGCAACCATGGTTTTTAACCTGGAGCAGAAGTTAAAGTTTTAGCCTGCTCTGAGCTCATTCATTCATTTATCCAATAATCATGAAAATGTCTGTTCTGGTCCCTGTCCACTCATCAGTTCATCATGCATTCTCTATCTCTCTTGTCCTCCAGTCAAATGGACCTTCCCTTCATGATTTGAACAAGCTGAGGTCCTTCTTCCCTCAGAAACTTCTCCCATATTCCCTAATTAGATATCCTCTTCCCCATCCCATTTAACCATCACTTACTTACTTTTTACTTTCTTTCACGTCTCTGTTCAAGTGTCCCTTCCCCAGAAAATAAACCAGACACCCCCTTGGCATGTCATCACAATTAGGAGAAACAAATAATAGAGAGCAATGAACATGGTTATAATTAATAAAGTAATTGTGTGATGACTGGTGAACTACCACCTCCCTTGCTAGCATGCAAACTTCATCAAAGTCAGGACTTTATTTTGATCAGTGCTGAACCTCAATGCCTAACCCAATGTCTTACACAAAGTGGTGCTCAATAAATATTTGTTTATTGATAAATTGAGACTTAACATGTGTCATCAAGACAGTTGCTCCTGAGATAATGAAAGAAATACTCCAGGGGGAGCTCATAGGTGAGGTGAGAAGGACAAACGAAGTATGACAACGCAGTGTGATTATTGTTACAACAGACTGCAGATCCTGCAGCAGGGAAAACTTGGATATTAAAGTCTGGAGGTTTTCAGCTTCTTTTACCACATTTCCATAACTCTCATAAGCATCCCCAAGGGGAAGTTAGGTACAGACTAGGACAAAACAAGAGACAATTTGCCATTTATTGAACTTGTAGAACAAATAATAGCCTGAAAGTCAAAGTGCTTTTGAGTTTTAAGACTCAGCCCTTGCTGAGCGGAAAAAGAGGTTTTATCTGAATTCTAAGTGACAATGCCAGAGCTTAGAGGACTGAGGTAAACATTATGGCTCTGAAATAAACTGGGGCAGTTACATGATGATGTAGTAGACTTATCCTCACCTAAAAAAAAATAGTTAAAATGTATGACAAGAGTTTTGGATAAGCTTTTGGAAGAGGTCCAAGAGGAAGCTCTTTCTTCCCTTTCCCTCTTCATAGGAGCAAACCTTCGTGGCAGAAGTTGGATATGAGAAAAATGCCCAGACAGGTTTGGAAAAACCCCGAAGCAAGAGACCTTATAGCTCACTTCCTCCTGTCTAGCCCAGTCAGGCCGAAAGCATCTTAGAGAGCCCCTCCCTCACTCAGCACAGTGCTCCAGCAAAATGGCCTCCAAGTGGTCCATTAGCAAGGTCTAAGGGTCAGCTCTAGATACAGAGTGCTAAGGACAGTATCATGGATTCCTAAATGTGCCGACCAAGATTTCCTGAGTTCCCAAGGAATTGCGAATATATGCCAAGATGCAGAGAAGAGAGAATTTTGAAATGCCAGACATGAGAAGGAGATTCTAGAAAATGATTCTTAAACACTAGATGGAACAATCTATCTGTAATTGAGTACAGTGAGGCTCAAGGATAGTATGAGGCCCTGGAAGTTTCTTTCCTAATGCCTTGATGGCTTTCCCATTACGCCTCAGTACTCTGTACATTATAGAACAAAGGAAGAGAGTGGGAGAAGCGAGTTCACTAAAAACTAGTTCCAAGGGAGGACTCACACTGCATATGGAGGCTAGCAGAGATACCACCACTATACCATTCACCAGGAATTGGGGTCCAGACACTTTTGTCCACTGCATCCTGAGCTGCAGTGTTACCAATGCCTGTATATAGTGAGACAGAACATATTCACGTGAAACTAGTCACATGAAGTAGATTTATTACTTACAGACAGGCAGCAAGAGACAAAAGGAGCCTAGGATCCATTGGGATCTGGTCTCCCAAGGCTTGTGAAAGTTAACCAGAGAGGATGGAGTCTTGACTATGCATACCTCACCTGCACCACAACTGAGAGACCTCAAAAGACAGTCCAACCTGGGTTATATGCCTCAGGGACCATGTGACCTACTGGGCAAAGTTTTGAGGAATAACCTTTTTCCAGGATGGCAGAAAGGAATAAAGCCCAAGCTGTCCCAGGAAGTTCCTCCCTAACTCAAGATGTTACATTTTCTAGGAGGGATGGGAACAAGGTCCAGGCTATTTCAGGCTTTTTCTCTCGATCTTAGGATATTGCGTTCCCAGTACATTCTGAAGTTATGCTTGAGAACTACAAGCAAGAAAGAGAGAGAACTAGGCTGATATGAGGTGGTCACCCAGAGAACTGTCCTGAAGGAAGATCGGTAGAGAATCTTGAATATTACTGAGATTTAATCTGGAAGTGACTAAGGTGATGAGATTCCAAATTTTCAGGAGAAATAAGTGCACTTGAGCTACAATTTTATTTTAATTGTAGGAAAATAAATCTGTATTTTTCCAGTGTAGAGTCAGAGACTCTCAATAATTGAAGCTTTTACCACACAGTTGCTATGAAGGAAAGAAAGAAGCAGAGAAAGAAAGAACTAGGTTTGTGTATGGGTAAACAGAAAGAAGATACGTGAGTTGGATCATGAAATGTATGTAAAGGACAGCCAGCTGAAGGAGGCGAGAAGCGAATTCCAGGTAGATGGAATAGCCAGGGTTTAAGAAGAGAGGAAAGGAAGACCATGGCTCAATCAGCAAAACGAAAAAGAATAAGAGAGACTGGGGCATAGGGCTTTTCAAAGGAATGAAGCTGGAGAATCAGGGCAAATCTAAGCTACGGAGAATGGATTCAATTCTGTGGGCTTTAGTGATGAAAGATTCTAAGATGGGACAAAATTATCAGAGTTTTAAGAGTTTTATTCTCATAGTAGCCTGGTAGAGGGTCTCAATCCTACTGGGCATCATGTAACCTAGGAAACTTTTGAAAACATGTATGTAATACTCAGAGCCCCTCTCCAGAGATTCTGATTCAAGTGGTCTGTAGTAAGGTCTGGGCACTGATATTACTACAAGCTACCCAAGTGATTAATAAGGTGACCATGACTGAGAACTGGTGGAACAGAAGAGCAACAAGGAAGGTATTACAAGAGACAGTGAGGACCTGAAGTTCATGACAGCTGGATGTCAGTGTGGAAGCAGAGACAGGAGTCAAGAATGAGGAACTTCTTTTTTTTTTTTTTTTGATTTGGGGTCTCACTCTGTTGTCCAGACTGGAGTGCAGTGGCCGCTCCTGGTCATCGCAGCCTCGACCTGCTGGGCTCCGGCGATCCTTCCGCCTCAGCCTTCCAAGTAGCTGGAACTACAGGCACGCGCTACCATGCCCAGCTGGTTTTTGATTTACTGTAGAGATGAAGTCTAGCCAAGTTGCCCAGGCGGGTCTCGAACCCATGGGCTGAGGCAATCACTCACCTCAGCCTCCCAAAGTGCGGGATTACAGGCTGAGCCACCGAGCCCGGCTAGGAATGAAGAACTTCTAAGAGGACTCTCATCTATTTCTGCTTTGGCATCTTTGATGGTCCTTCTCATCCCAGACTAAAAGTTAAGGACGCACTTTGTAAAACCTTTGTGAATTAGCTCTGTTTTATTTATTATTTATTATTTTTATTTTAAAGTTGTGGGGTGCAATTCAGGGTTAGGCATATAAATAGATGAACTCTTATTGGTCAGCACAGTTACTGTACTCAGCTTCTGCCTCTATACCCACCATTTTGAAATTTCTCTTCTACCTTTCAGATATCATATTGGCTCCACGTTTGGATTCTTGACTACTTAGACTCTCCAGAATGATACTTCTTCAAAGACTATGCTCCATAAATCTCAGAGCTTCTTGAACTTAAACACACCTCCTTTCTACCCCTTCCACAAGCCATTCTGACCCTTCTTTGATAACACCTTCTCTTTATGTTGTGATGTATTTCTTTGCCTTGTATATTGCCTGTGGTAGCAAAATTCCACGAAGACAGGGACATTGCCTTTGATTCACCATGCTCAGAACCTGTTAAAATGCCTAGAACCTAATAAGCACTACTACATACACTTTGTCAAATCTTTGTGGTTTAGCCCTTATCAGTTAGCACAATACTAACCCATCTTCTGCCTCTGTACCTGCCATTTTGAAAATTCTCTTCCACCTTCCAGATATCTTATTGGCTCCATGCCTGGATTCTTTACAACAATTTTTTTTTTTTTGAGTTGGAGTCTCACTCTGTCGCCCAGACTGGAGTGCAGTGGCCGCTCCCGGCCACTGCAGCCTCGACCTGCTGGGCTCCGGAGATCCTTCCGCCTCAGCCTTCCAAGTAGCCGGAATTACAGGCATGTGCTACCACACCCAGCTGATTTTTTGATTGATTGTAGAGGGGAGGTCTCGCTGCCCAGGCAGGTCTCGAACCCGCGGGCTCAGGCAATCCACTCACCTCAGCCTCCCAAAGGCGCGGGATTACAGGCTGAGCCACCAAGCCCGGCTTCTTTATAACAATTTATAAAATGAATGATCAAGTTTGTTAGGTTTTACAGCAACACTCCCAAGGTGTTTCTTCAGAATGTACTTCCTTAAAAGCTAACCCATTTTTTTTTTTAAGTGGGAGTCTCACTCTGTTGCCTAGACTGGAGTGCAGTGGCACACTTATGGCTACCACAGCTTCGACCTGCTGGGCTCAAGCGACCCTTCCGCTTTAGCCTTCCAAGTAGCTGGAACTACAGGTGTGCGCCACCACACCCAGATAATTTTTTTATTACTATTTATTGTAGAGATGAGGTCATGTCAAGTTGCCCAGTCTGGTCTTGAAGCCATGGGCTCAGGCAATTCTCTCACCTAGGCCTCCCAAAGTACTGGGATTATAGGCATGACCCACCACGCCCAGTCAACTTTTCACCATCACTAACTCCCACCTGGTCTGGGGTCTCCCTGCTGCCACTGACCAATACAGTTCATGCTCCACCCAGAGTCAGAGGGCTTCTTTTTTTTCAATTTTAATTTTTTGAGTTGGAGTCTCACTCTGTTGCCCAGCCTGGAGTGCAGTGGCATGCTCACATCCACTGCAGCCTCAATCTGCTAGGCTCAGGTGATCCTTCCATCTCAACCTTCCAAGTAGCTGAAACTACAGGCATGTGTTACCATGTCTGCCCTATTTTTTTATTTATTGTAGAGACGAGGTCTCGCCATGTTGCCCAGGCTGGTCTTGAACTCCTGAGCTCAGACAATCCTCTTGTCTCAGCCTCCCAAAGTGCTGGGATTACAGGCTTGAGCCACCAAGCCTAGCCTAAAAGCTAACACATTTATTTATTTGTGCATTTATTTCATTTCCTTTCTTCCTTCTTTCTGTCTTTTCTTTTTTCAGCTGTACATCTTTTTTATTTTTCTTCCTTCCCTCATCTCTCATTTTTTTCCTTCCAGCAATATTTATTAAGCTCCTATATACCAGACACTATGTTATGAAATGAAGCTAGTGGTAAGAATACAAATATAAATAGGATAGTGCCAACCTTCAGGTAGAAGGTCACCTGTTAGAGGGGATAGCTATGTAATCAAGCAATTATGGCATAATACAATAAAAAGAATATGTGATGAAACCCATGGGCACCCAAAGGAGGGAGCATCACTTGTTGGCATGGGACAGTTTACCAAAGATATCACAGAGCGGGTGTGTAAATTTTCAGCCATTAGTGGAAATAGGTGCACTTGAGTTAAAATTTTATTTTAGCTGTAGGAAAATAAATCTGTATTTCTCCATCATAGAGTCTGAGACTTTCAACGTTTGAACCTGTCACCGTACAGCTGCTATGAAAGCTAGAAAAAGAAATAACTAGGGTGATCATTGAGTTGGAGTCTGAACAGAGTTTCTTAAACCTTGGCGCTGTTGACATTTTGAAGCAGATAATTCTTTGTCAGGAGGAGGGATTTCATGTGCAGCATCAGGTGGATAGCTACTACCCCTTAGAGGCCAGGAGCATCCTCTCTGACAATTCCTGTGGCAAATAAAACAGTCTTTAGACATTGCCAAGGTTTTCTGGGAGACAAGATCATCCCTAGTTGAGAACCACTGGTCTAAATATTAAGAGCTCAAGCTATGGCGTAGAGAGAAACAACACTCCCTGCCGAAGGTAAGGTGCACATATATGCACTGCAGTGTCAAAGTTCATAGAACGTTGCACAATTCTCAATTCCTTTTGACACACACCGAAGAGCCAACCATGGCAGGAATTCTCTGATCTGTTGCTCATAAACTCCAAAACTCACTACTGGAGAATTTAGGGAGAACCAGGCATAGCTTAATGACATAAACATCTAGAAGGGAGGACACCTAAGCAACCTCTCAAGAATGGTTTGACTTTATCTCTCCAAGTTTAAATACACATAGCCTTGACCAAGGAATTCTACTGTTAGGAATTGGAAACATTAATGTTTGCCCAGGTACACAAAGCTGTGTGTACCTAAATCTGGTCATTGCAATAGTGTTTAAAATGGGGGGAAATAGTAAGTAGTCTAAATGTCCATTTTAGGGGACTGGTTTAGTAAATGGTGAAATATTATACAGATGCTAAAAATAATAACATCTATGGCTAGTCCCTGATATTGAAAAATCTTTAAGGTATAACTTAATCCCAGCTTCATCCCTTTATTAGCATATGCCCTTGAGCAATTTATTAAACTTTTCTGTCTCTCTATTTCCTCATGTGTAAAAAGGGATAAGGATATACCTATCTCATGGGGTTGGCAGAAGCATTAAATGAGTTAATGCATATAAAGAGTTTAAAATGATGTATAGTGTATACTCAACAAGATATTTATTCATTATTGTTATTCTGTATTGATAGAAAAACAACTTCTAGTTTGATATGCATAATTCCATCTCATTTGTGTTAAAACAACAACAGCAACATGAAACTGACATTACCTACATGTTTATCATAACTTTCTGGAAAAAAAGACACAAGAAACTGTCGGTTGAAGACGTGTCAAGGAAGTTGAAATAGAGGCTGTACCCTGACAGGGAAGTGACCACTCCTATCATTTTATTCCCTCCTGCATTGTTTTTAATTTAAAACAAGTAACATGCTTGCATTATTTGCAAAATGACAAAAAACAAAAAAAGAGTATTCAAGACATGTGTATTTACTAAATCACTCTGAGATTGAGTTACATAAGATGGTTTCAACAAATAACATATTTAGTGAAAAATTAACGTTCAGTGTACTGTGCAGGTCATTGTGATGCTCAGGCATGTTTAAAGTTCCCAAATTCAAACATAGCAACCATTGTCCCATTTCCCATTCAGACTGACATCAGTAAGATGAAAAGGTTTCCAGAGACTTTGGGAATCAATGCTTAAAAGAGGAACTAGTATCATTTAAAAGGCAAATAATAATAATAATACATTATTTAAAAAATTTTAATATTTATACAATTTTAATTATAAAGTAAATTTTTAATTTTCCAACTTATAGTAAACATCTTATTTATTTAATCACATGTTAATTTATTTAATTAAATGTGATAAATAAAATATGTATAAAAATAAAATGATGCCACTCTGACTTACTATTGTGGTAAGCTTGGCAGGTTTCATAAGTTTTTTGGCTTCTTTTACTTCATTTGTAAATTGACTGTATTAATAGTCCTTATGTCAGGATAGCAGTAAGGATTAAGTGAGATAATGCATATAAAGTACTTTGCACAGAGCTCAACATGTTGTAAGGGCTCAAAAGTGCATAGTGATAATAACCATTTTATCATCATATTCTTCATAAGAATATTGTATTAACCACACTTAGGATCATTTTTCCTCTAAGACTGTTCTGACCTCCATGCAATGGAAGAACTGGTTGAAAGAAAAGCTTATAGAAATTGGAGCTTCTTCCTCTCGGGCCCCATTCTTACACCTATAAAATAACCTTTCTGGATAATTGGCAGTGGAGATGCCAAATTTTTAAGACTACAGCAGTCCCCGTTATCCATGGTATTGACTTTGGTAGTTTCAGCTACTTTTAGTCAACTGTAGTCTGAAAATATTAAATTAAAAATTCTAGAAGGAAACAATTCATAAGTTTAAAAAAATTTTTAAATTCATAAGTTTAAAATTAGATACTGTTTTGAGTGGTGTGATGAAATCTCACACTGTTCTGGTCCATCCTCCCGGGATGTAAATCACCCCTTTTCCCAGTATATCACACTGAATGTGCCATTACCCCTTGGTCACTTAGTGACCATCTTGACGATCAGCTCCATGAAGAAGAGTGACTATAGTAAAATAAAATATTTTGAGAGAGAATGAGAGAGAGAGAGAGAGAGAGAGAGAGAGAGAGAGAGAGAGAGAGAGAGAGAGATCATATTCACGTTTTATTACAGTATGTTGTTATAATTGTTCCATTGTATTTTAAGCTATTGTTGTTATCCTTTTACTGTGCCTAATGTTTGAATTAAACTTTATCATAGGTATGTATGTAGAGGAAAAAACAGAATATACAGGGTTCAGTACTATCCATAGTTTCAAGCATCCATTTGGAGGGCTTGGAACATATGTCCTATGGATAAGCAGGGACTACCATATTCCATTTAAAATATGATTTAAAATATGACCTACTATGTTGCAGGTATTTTGGAGCTCGAGAACACTGACAAAAGAATTTACCTACATAAAATGCATCAACTCCTGACAAAAAACAAACCAAACCAAATAATAACATTTCCTTTCTCTACTCAAAAAAAAAAAAGTCCAATGTCCCTGTATTTTGATGAGATGATATCATCAAGAAGCCATCATTCAATGCCAATTTATGAGAATCAGCAATGCAAAGGAGGAAATTAAGTCATGGTGGGGAGCAGGACAGGGCTATAATTAACACTGACGGGTACTTGGATTTTTTAAAATCAACATCAGGAAAACCACATAAAACTACAGTGTAATGTAAAACATTCTCCTGAGCTGGCAGGGAAGTGGACTGTACGACCTACAGGGTCTCCGTTCCAACTCTAATTGCTATTATTCTCCAGGATGTGATATCTTAATCAGAAACAATAGCTTGTCTAATTGACTAAGGTTGGGGGGAGGCCTGCTACCTCTCGCAGATATCTGAACAGCGAGCTCAGTAAATGAGTAATGCGGTGAAATTAAGAAAGGACAATTCAGACAGTGAGATCAATTAGATTGCAGAACAGTCATACAAGCGGAGGCCTGGAAGCTTCTTCACTCAAAGCATTGAAGATTAGAAAGGTGACATAGAGAACATCCTCTGCTGAATTATCTTTTATTTGCAAGATTGGATGATCTATATTTTTTCAAATATAATATTGAGTAATTGCTCATATTTATAATGTGTCTTTCAGCCAAAGAGCTTAAAGAATATTCACATATATTATCTCCATGTCTCTGGTCGTCATCACAACAAAGTTTATTGTAATCTCACATTTTCAGATGTGGAATTTAAGACAAAAGAGATCTGTTGTCCACAATATACCAGGAATCTTGTAGCATGTAACATAAAATATAATGTAGACAGGATTGTCCATAAGAAACAATCATGTTGGGAGAAAAACACTAATGTCCTCCAACATATATTAGGACTATTCCATGTAAATAATATAGCAGAGCTATTTTTTTTATTTGTTTCAGGCCTTTTGTTGGCATGTACCTAGATAAAATTGAGAAAATCTCTTTTCTGAAAGTTGTTTTGTTAGACAATATTAGTTTACGCAGTTTGAACATTCTTTTTCACAAAACCTGACTGCAAAGTTAGAATGCAGTTTGAAAGTAAAGAATTCCCAACTAAATGTCCATAGACCTGCCACTTCCTGGGTAGCCATCAGCTTTTCTGGACAAGTCACTAAATGTCTCTGGAGTAACATTTTTACTTCCAAGGCCTCCTTTGCCCCTCCCCTTTCTCTCCTGTTCCAAGAGACCCACACTTATCTGCCACACTCCATCTGCTACATGATGGACATAATGCCCCTCACCTCCTATGGCATTGTTATTGTTGCTTGCTCATCAACTGTCAGTCATGAACGTTCGATTAGGAGATAACCATTATTGTTGCAGTCAAGTGAACTAACACTTGATTTGTTGATTTACTCTGAGTAAAAAGCCTATGAATGCTCTGCAATATTAAAACTAGCCCACATATCTCTACTCTTCCCTATAAGGGCTTCTTATAGGTCCAGGAGTCCCAAGATGGGGTCTAAATGATGAAGTTCCTCAAATTCCAATGAGTAAAGCAAGGGTGGGTAAGGACAAGGTGAACCTGAGAGCCTTGGTCTTTTTTCAAGAGCTTAGAACTTCTCCTTCCACAACAGGTGCCTGGTGGGTGCCAGGTGGGTGCCAGGCCCAGGGCTGAGAGACCATCCAAATTTTAAAAACTAGAAAACCCAGTTTCTACACAAAATCTCATAATGTTTAAATGCTGGTTACTGCTGTATTTTATCAAATTTAAGGTACCACTGCTTAAGATGCATCTACATTTCTGAGAAGTTAAAATGTTAAAAAAAAATAGTGTTTTCTGGAATCAATGAAGTACAGTAAGTTGATTTAATTTTTTTAAAAAAAACTTTGATTTACAATTTTTCAATTAAAATTATTTACAAAATTTAAATTTCTATGTAAAAGGATCATGAGACTGAGTATGAATACAGACCACCTGTTTTTTTTTTAATTCCTACTTACTTTGTTTTCTAATATTTCTTCTAGCACTAATATTTTATTATTTTATTCATTTAACAACATTGAGATAATAATGTGCAAAGAACTTTTTAAAATCAGTCTTCCCCAGGAAATCCAGTGTGTGAAACAGATGAACTGAGAACTTCATAGTGCCAGCAAAACATATGAAACACATGGCACTTTATACTTACATAGAACTAAATAAGAGTAGGTTAATTTAACATGTTGACATATATTAGGCTTCATCTAAAATTGATTAAGGATTTGACTATTGTTATAGAGTCTAATTCTATATTTTAAAATCATGATTTATCTTTTCAGGGTTCAAACATTTCTACAAAACGTCTAACATCCAACCTTCCCTGGGTTCACATTGCCTTGAAAATGAAACAGCTTTATGCTATTGGACCTTGGTCCATTTCATCCTTCTAGGAAGGACTTACTATGTGCCAGGAGACTGTGTCTGGTCCATTTCATCCTTCTAGGAAGGACCTACTATGTGCCAGGAAACTGTGCCTGATGATGTGTGTAATATCTCATTTCAAGCTCACATAACACTCTGAGGTAGACATTGCATAGTTTTATGTACTAAGAAGGAAATTGAGCCTCAAAGAAGTTAAAAGACTTGTTCAGAGTCACGTCTGATGGCTTTGGGCTCATCCTGAATCCCTCTACACTGTCTCTGCACTGCACTGTCTCTGTGCACTGTCTCTGTGCTCTGCACTATCTCCGTGCTCTCTGTGCCCTGGGAGGCTAAGCAATGCATACTGCCACAAAGTTTGTTCTTTCTCCCTAAGCTTCTAGTTGGGGTTCACCAATAGGAAACTATGAGGAAATTAGAGGGAAGGAGGAAAGAGTGATCTCAGCAAGTTTTCCCCTGGATTCCACCCTGAGAGGTCATCACAAGCTTACCAAGACCTTCCTGTGACCAGGATGGCTCTCTCCATGCAGCCCTCTGTCTCCTGAACCTGGTCATCTAAAATCGACTATGGAATTGATTATGGATTGGATGCCTTCCTCTTACCTCTTCAGGCCTAGCGGTAGTAAAAGAGTTCCTGTGTCATCAGCCTTCAAGTGCTCCCCTAGTCCTAGTGGTTTCCCCATGCCCTGCACAACTTTGTAAATAGTCCCTTTACTAATTGCTCTTGAAATATATGCTTTTGGCCATTGCCTTACTAGACTCTGGTGTGGCCATGTGCTCTCAGAGCTATGGCTGTTGCCATGTTTCCTGGCTTTGACCCCCTCCCCTCCCTTGGGGAGGTGAATCTCTCTCTCTCTCTCTCTCTCTAAGTTACTTTCTAAATAAACCATATTTTCTAATCTAAAGAAAAAGAAATATATTCTTTTTGTGGGTGCATATATTCAGGGACTAACCAGAGATTCAAACCTAGGTTTCAATGACTCAGAATAATAAATGCTTTTTACCTAACTACAGAGCATTCCCAATATCTCCTTAGAAAACATCTGAGCATGTGGTATTATAGCAGTTTGTTTTAAAAGAGAGGAAAACATTAAAAAAAAACAAAAACAGATGTTTCTTGTGGTATAACATCTTTCTCATTAATATCAAATATCATATCTTTGAGAACCTTATAGTATCTTTGAACTGTTCAAAGGAAAAATGCTATGTAAATCCAAGGTATTAATAGTATATCATTTTTTGGCCTGGTGATAAAATCCCCAGTGACACAAGGCTACTATAGGATAAAACTATTTCAGCAGGAGGAAATCTTTAGGAAACAGATTCTACTACAAAGGAATTCACTCTGTATAAAAAGTATAGGTTTGCTGAATTCAAAAAGGTGTTAGAAGATTTACTAATGCAAAGAGGAACACAAGATTATCTGTACGTCAAGAATGAAATGCTTCGTTTCCTGTGACATAGTCAACAGTATCATTAATTACACAGGTGGTCACCTGAAATTGTTTGGGTATACTTTTAATATTTGTTTCCAATAGACCATAAAATTTTTTTCTGTCAATCATATTCTTCTATTATTTGCATAGTTTCTGTTTATCTATTAGGTAGTTCACCAGGCAATTCTGAATTTAAGTTTATTTTTGAGTAAAATGAATAATAGTAAAATAACAAGGAAAAAAAAAGACCAAGCACTTTTAATGGACACTTAGTATGTAACCAGGCCCACATTAAGATGCTTAAATTCATTTCCTCAAAGTACATATGTTAGTTTAATATTTATCACAAGATACTATTGTACAAGTGTACTTTTGTTATTCCCAAGCTACAGGTAGGACAACTGAGACCCAGTGTACTTATTTATCTTGGCCAACTCAGAGAGTTAAAAGATAATGGAATCGAGACTTGAATCTACTGCAAAGACAATGCTCTTAACTTGCATCCCAAAGAACAAAATCAGATGCAAACTGAAACCTGATAGGTACACAGCATTCATGGATCCAGCTGGGGACCATATACAGAGGGCTATAAAGCCGGGAAGTGGATGCCCCATCTAAAGGGACAGTCGCAGTTCGGCTTCAGCTGATCAATCATTTTCATAAAGAATGGGAACACTAGAACCACAACTGGTTTTTAAAGAGAAATCCTGAATTTTTATATATGAATCTCCTGATTTTCAAACGCATGTAAATCGATAAGAACAGGTCTAGTATTTGAACTAAGCTTGCAGGACCACAGGGCTGTGGCCTGTGCTCTTCTCTGGGTCCTCTTGCTCAATCAAAGTACTGGCCTAGTTTATCTGTATGATCCTTCTAAGTCTTCTCATCTACTTTAGAGGCTGGGAGTCTTACGCAAACCCTTGGTTGAGTTATAGCAAGGCCAACCAACCCATTCTCGGTGACCCGGGACTTTCCTGATTTCAAAACAGTAAATTTCCCACCCTGGGAAACCGCAGTCCCAAGCAAAGTAGGATACCTGGTCACCTAGCCATAGCAGAAAGTTGGCTTCTGGCATCTGAAAAGCTCTAGAAGGTCAAACAACCAGACCTCTAGAATGTGTCCTTTCTGGGGAATTTTGCTATCCTTGGAGGTGCTAATTTGCTAAAGCTTTTGTGTCTCCACTTCAAAAATTAAACCGCTTCTGATGCCGGGATGTAAGGTTCCCTGGGACAGCCCCCAAAAGCAAGTTCCTTAGACACTCTCTGTGGTGGGAAGAGGTGGGCACCGGAAGACAAGCGACGTCCTGGAGAAAGCTTCTGGTTGTTATTTGTCAGAGAATCCTAATTCGAATCCAAGTGGGAGCTCGCCATTATCGGAGACTCACACAGCTCCAGGTAAACAGCTAACGAGCAGGCTGCCAGTTCCATTTTTATCAAGAGCCCTCCGAGACTCAACCGTGCCATTTCATAAAATATGCAGATGATAGTGCGGCAGAAGAGCAAAGGCTTTGAAAATGATTCACACAACCTAAAAATGATGTTGAAAAGGGAGGAATTAAATATTCACAAAGTGAGAGAAATTAAGGCATATTAACTGTTAGAATGTGGAAATGAAATGACTAACATGCATAGAGTTGATGAGAACTGCATGATTACAGATCTGTCAAAAGTTTCTAATTCTGACACTGCTCAATGTGGAGGTGCTTGTTGGCTGGTAAGGGCAAAAAATTAGGCATGGGACAAGCCATGCGATGCTGACAGATCAGAGTCAGAGGGAAGAAGACACAGCAGTGATTAACATTAGGCCCCGTTCTGTGCTGAGGGTGAACTCCATGATCATAAAATGAATACTAATTACAGGCACAAAACAGACTTTACGTTGACTGGACGCTGGAAGCTCAATATGGCTATTAAGTCCATAATGAGGAAGGCAAGAGAAAGCCTACAAGCCACAGAGGCTAAATTCGGTGAGGTCATCCCTACCCTCCACACTTAGGGGATGGAAAGCCAAATTGTGGCCCATCCAAACTAGAATTAACGGTAATTATTATATAATATGTAATGATGGGATTTAAATGGCTAACACATTTTCTCTGTTGAGATCATTTAGACATGATTCATACAAATGATTAAATTAATAGATCTTCCTCTTTTCAGACTGCCAGGAAGCTTAAACTAGATTTTTCAACAGAGACCGATCCTAGTGAAATCATATGAATAGAGAGATTTACGGAAATTGCAGGAGGAATTGGTTTGGTATATAAGAGCACACTAGGGTTTCGAGAAATTCACAAATTCACCTCAAGAATGAGGTCTCAGCTCCTGGTCCTGGCTTTTTTTTTTTTTAAATCTAGCAATTTTAAGAGAGGTTTTTAGAAGGTGAATATATGAAATCAACCCACAAAATAAAGAGACACAAAACTGATGCCCAAATATTCACAGAGATAAACAGTTGCTTTCTCTGCATTTAAAATGGAACTGCTTTTTAAAGAAAATAATTGATATATCTAAAAATTCATTTGAATAACAATGGGAAGATGATTCAGAGAAATCTAAAATTTAGTATAAATTAAAAAGAATGCAAAAGGCATAGAATTTGCATATGAGGTATTCATGACTTCAGTGCAGTATCCAAAATTTTCAGAAAAGAAAAACCAAGAAAAGGATAAATAAATTGCAGACAAAAAGAAGAGCTCAAAATCATTTTGATAAAGCATTTCTCTACTAACATTTCTGCTTAAACCTGATCTTTGTTGTTGGATTTGAGACTGTTCATTTTTTCTTTTATTCTTCCTACAGAAGTATAAAGCAGTTATCAGGGACATGAGGAACTGCCGGATATCAACTGTGTGTTCAGAGTGGAGAGTTTTTTAGTCCCATCAGCTGCACAGCGAATGAGCAAATTAACAGGCACTTGGGGAGGAAGCCCACAGTACGAGACTCAGGCATGTAATAATTAACATAGCCTTGGTACCTTCGTGGCATCTTGGGATGAAAATATTAATCATTCACAGCTGTGATCGTCTCAAAATCTCCTATTTTATGGCTTTGACACATCCATGAATAATGCCATTTACTATAATGTGCAGCATATCAGAAAGAATATTTTTATAGTATGGCTGCTTCTCTAGAATATATCGTAAAACCCACGCAAAAGCCTGGCTCCCTGCAGCATCTACGGAGAAAAAGAACATGACACAACCTTACTGCAATACTACACTTTATTGAGCACCGACTATGTGCCAGCATTTCTGTGTACTCTGAGTTTAAGCCCTACAATGACACAATGAGAGCAGTGCTATTATATTTCTATTCTGTAAATGATGAAATGGGGAGGATAGAGAAGTTCTGGTGGCGCTGCCAAATAAGCAGAGGTGGGATATGAACCTAGTCTGTTTTGCGCTGAAGCCCACACTCTTTCCAGAACTTGGGATTCAAAGAAACCTCTAAATATGACTGTGACATTGGTTTCCACAGTGCCCTCATCCTTTTCGGTCTCCTGAGGATCACCTTGGCAATTAATTCATTTAGAGAATCCATTCAGATTTTTGCTCCCTCTGCTTCATCACTTTCGTCAGCCTTCTTTTACACTTTTCCTACCCTTGATTTGAGCGTCAGCTCAAGTTCATGCCCTTGCCAATTCATTTGCCATGCTGCGGTTAGACAGAGAGTTTCCCAATGTACATCGAGTTGGGAAACTTCCCTGCCTAACATATTTACTTTTTATTCCCATTGCACTTAGGGTAAAGGTGGACAATACATTGCCTACAATGTCCCAGGTGATCTTGAACATCATTTTCCCCCACCTTCATCTCCTGTATCCCCTGATCCAGATCTTTACCAACACCCAACAAAGAGGAGGATGCTGTGTTCCCCCAAGCTGCCAGTCTCATCCCATCTCAAGCCCTCCACATGCCAAGATGCCTCTCTCTACCTATAATGTCGCTTCTTCTGCTCCAGTTCCCCCACCCCATTCCTTGGCAAGTTCCTTCTCATTCTTTGGATCTTCCCTTAAATCTCGCTTTCCCAGAGTTGAATGTCTAGTCTACTTGGAATTTTGCACATGCTCTCATTACATTATAGATGTTAACCTGGCAACCATCACAATTATAATTGTTTGTGAGATTGTTTGTGTGATAACATCTGGCCTCCAAAATAGATGTTAGTCTCCATGATGACAGAGACCGAATTCTCAGGGTCAGGCATGCCGTTGGTGCTCAATAAATATGTGCTGAAAGAAGAAAGGAGTGAAGAAAAGACTGCATGAAGCATCTTCATTTTTGGCCAGCATTCTTTCCTAGTGCGCTTTCCCTATTGTTCAACTCAACAGAGAAGACTTTTCTCACTGACATTCACACCACCTGGCAATAGCCAGGGAGGGTTGCATCATGAACACCTAGGGAGGGCTGAGTGTGTGCTCTGGGAACTCGTCCGGAGAATCATCTGACTGCAGGAACATAGACTTCCCCAGGCAGAAGGAATCATCCTCCTCCCTCTAGGCTCCTGAAACTTCTGCCACTCCTCTCTTAGGTAGTTCTAACCTTGTGCAGTAATTGCTTGTTTGCATGACTGGCTCCCTCACCGGGCTCCCCAGGGCAAGGACTTATCTGGTTGGTATTTGTAAGCCTTCAGCATCCATCCAGCATGGGGCCTGAGCACCTGGGTACTTAGTAAACGGTCACTGAAAAATGACTTCATCAGTTTGCGAACTCAGTGATGAATTGAATGAATAACTAGAAGAATCTGTAAATTAGTGTGTTAATAATAAAATAGGCAAGACTGAGTGTGAAACAATTATTCATATATTTTTTTCTAAAGTGTAGTGCCCATCCCAGTGATGGGCATTAGATAATTTTAAGGAATATATACACTAACTTTTAAATTTCAGTTGCTACGGAATGAAGAAATAGATGCCAGGAAAAAAGTTAACTTGTATATTAAATCCTTTATATTATTGATATTATTACTCAGGACAACTTGAGTTAAATAAAATAGTGAAAAAATATAATGGTATTACACTATATTTGGTACTTGAATCATAAAATTGGTATATGTGAGGCTTGGGAACACAGGTTTCTAAAATGAATGGGGAAATCCCCTAAGATTTCATGAGTGTTTACTATGTTCCAGGCACTTTTTTTTTTTTTTTTGAGTTGGAGTCTCACTCTGTCGCCCAGACTGGAGTGCAGTGGCTGCTCCTGGCCACCGCAGCCTCGACCTGCTGGGCTCCAGCGATCCTTCCGCCTCGGCCTTCCAAGTAGCCGGAATTACAGGCATGCGCTACCACGCCCAGCTGATTTTTTGATTTATTGTAGAGATGAGGTCTCACTGCCCAGGCGGGTCTCAAACCAACGGGCTCAGGCAATCCACTCACCTCAGCCTCCCAAAGGTGCGGGATTACAGGCTGAGCTACCGATCCCAGCCGGCCAGGTACTTTTTAAGGTACTTGGCTCATGGAATCATCACAATAGTCCTGTGAGTAAAAATCATCCCATTTTTACAGATTCGGAGAGGAGAAATCTTTGCCCAACAATGGGTAGCTAGTAAGTGAACAAAGTTACAAATCTAGGATTCCACAGTCTTAACTTGAGCACTGGGCAGACTTTAAGGCAATGAATGTAAAGGGAAGCAAAGGAGCAGATGTGTGAGTGAGTGCATGGAGAGGGCAAGGGGGCATATGAAAGGGAACAGGCAGCCTACCAGGTGGGTGCCTGTCCTGAGCACGACTCAGAAGTAGGAAGGGTGCTGGGAAGAATCTTCACTGTTGTTCTGCCTCTTGTGTTTCTGCAACCAGTGTAGAGCAGTGGCCATCTGGACACCACTTGGAGGGATGCATGCACTCCTATGCATGCACTTGTGGTTCATGCCTGGGGAAAAAGCCTCATCCACCTCCACAGCAGTTGGAGGGTGGGCATATCTCTGGGCTCATTTCCAAGAATAAAATGAGCGAATGTGACGTGGGCATATTGGATCCTGGACAGCCCAGCTTGCTGTGGACTGTTCAGAGCACCCATGTGGGAGGAGATGGGAGCAAAGGGTACAGCAGCCACTAAGAGGGCCACTAATCAAAATAAGAGGGCTTAGAAAAGGTTCATGAGTCATTTCTTAGAAAAGGTTCATGAGTCATTTCTTAGTCTAGGATTCTCTTAGGGTTCAGCTTTCAATGTAGCACAATAGCTGGAGAATCAGTGAACTCACCCTGTCTTTTCAAATCTTTATCTTTTTCTCATACTTCTTCCTCTACTTGAAATACTCTCCCCATGCAAATCCTAAGCCTGAATTCTGATTGGGTGCCTTGTTAGACATCTCTCTGGGCTCATTCCTCCTTTGCTTGAGATTGAGTCTTAAATTCCAGAGATTGTGGTTCTAGTCACTGGTCACTGTTGCTTTCCATGCTGATATACAATGATATGTCCTCATTTAGTCTTGATCATGAGAGTTAAGCTGATCTCTCCTCACCACAAAATGCAAGTCCCTTCCAATAACCTCACCACTTCCAGTCCATGTTGGATGGAAGTAATTTCTGATTCTCCCCACTTTATGATACAACAGGGGGAGGTTCTGGGTAGCTGCTTTAGAACTAATCAGTCTACCATCCTGTATCCATTATGATTTGGTTGCATAGAATATTTAATGTACCTGGGCACTTCATCATTGACGGAAGGACAAGGATAACCTCTAGAAGTGACAGCTGGAATAGCACACAGAAACAACTTGCCAGGAAGCTGTGATCTCTGCAAACATCAGGAATGTGGTGGATCAGGAAGCTGCCACTAGAACTTGGCTTTAAGAGCACTTCCTGATTCAAGATTAAAAAGCTGCTTCCACAATGACCGGCTCCAGAGTTGTCCTGTGCCTGCCATACTTGTACTGTCAAAAACAAAGATGTTCTGCATTATACCTCTTGACACAATAAAACCAGTTGGATACTGAGACTGCTTTAAACATGACCATGGGAACCCAGATCTTCAGGACCTGATAGACAATGATATGTCCTCATTTAGTCTTGATCATGAGAGTTACAGCTGGAAGAAACCGTGGAAACAGCAGGAGTGTGACTTCAGCCTCCCTTCTATCTTCCATTTCTTAGAAAAATGCAAAATGAGGCAGCATCAGGGAGAAAGGAGAACTTCCACAACCACAGAGGCATTTTCCCCCAGCAGAATCAACTCAGCCTGCAGACACTGAGTAGACATGATCCTGTGGTAGTCAATGCAAATAATCCACAGGGATGGTTACATGAAGTTCTGTGTAGGTTTTGAGTAGCTTCCTTAAGGAGTTGGGGACACTTGGCTTCTTTGGTATTGTTCCTAGCCTTTGTAGACTCTGCACACATTTGCATCACATATGTTCTGCAAATCTTTCCCAATTACTAAGCTTCTCAATGTTCTCTTCCCAAACACCCTCCTAGTGTCCTTACCTCTGCATTTTAAAGGTGAAGGAACAAAGGTCAAAACAGATGATACAGCATCACACAGCTACAGGACAAGATTCAGTTTTTGTTGATCCTGAGGATTATTCCATTTGGATTCTCTTTTTTAAAAAAAGTATTGAAATTGCTGAGACAAAACTAGATAAGAAAGTGAATATTTATTTGGAATGAGAAAATAAATCAAGACAAATCACAAATTTTAAAAAGCTAACAAACCACAAACATCACAAAAATCTAGAAAAATAACTTAATATTTTATTAACTGCCTGACATCTCTAAAATATTTTTCTGACATTTTTTGCTTCATTCTCTTTGATCACCTCTTCATGACAAAGATTTTATAAAATATTTTTATAGAGAAAATAAAAAAAATTAGTCTTTTCTCCAGCATGGTTGATCAAAACCTTTTCTATTATTGATAGTTTACAAATATTTATATGAGCTCTCTAACACATTATTGGTAATGTCATATACATTTTTAGGATAGTTGTCAAATTTGGAAATGCCTGTATCAAGTTTCTTTCATACATGAGCTGTAGGATTTCAGGGAAATTTCAAGCTTCTCTGTGTAGTGACTAATCTTAAACACTCTTTGAATTAAGGATCCCCAGCTACCAGTTTGTCACTTATACACTTACTTAATGGTGTATTAAGTCTTATGTTATCTTCATCTATGTTAGTAGTCCATGTCAAATCAGCAAGAAATTTAAACAGTGGAATTATGATAATTTTTAAAATTTCCATCAAAAAAGTAAAATAATATGTGGTGCATTTCTAATTGTGTATGCTGCATTAATGAGTATACTCTTGAGAGAACAGAACTATCAGGTTGACTAAGTGCTGATGAGAATCAAATCTACCACTTACAGGAGAACATATCTGACCATCAGAAACATTTTTCACAGGCTAACTTCCGGCTCCTTTATTTTTTTCTGTGTTGGAGTCTCACTCTGTCACCCAGGCTAGAGTGCAGTGGCACGCTCACAGCCAATCCAGAGTTGACCTTCTGGGCTCCGGAGATCCTTTAACCTCAGTCTTCCAAGTAGCCGAACTACAGGTGAGCGCTACCACGCCTGGTTAATTTTTAAAATTTATTTTAGAGACGAGGTTTCTCCATGTTGCCCAGACTGGTCTCGAACCCATAGGCTCAGGCAATCCTCTCATCTCGGTCCCCCAAAGTGCTGGGATTACGAACTTGCTGGCTCTTTTTATTCCAAGCTGTGTTTCTTCTCTGCTTCTCATACGGTGCAGAAACCTTAGGATATACAGGGGGTGTCAAAAAATATATATACACATTTTAAGTATGACATTCACTCAAAAGATGGCATTAATCAAATGAATGCCAGCATCACCATGCAACAGGCAGAGTGGTCAAATAAGATGGTGGAAGCACAGTTGAGCAAATGTCATACTACACACTGCTATCATAATTCAATTCAACTTCGAAAAGTAATATACAGAGATAACACCTCTTAACATTTGTATGCATTCTTTTGGCACCCCCTGTATTTATTCTGCAGTGCTGCCATGGGCCCTGCACCTGACCACTGTAGCATTGGCACAGTGGTGTAGGAGTGTTGCTATAAATTATTTCTGCACTAGGATGCTGGCAGTGCCTTAGCCATAAATGAAAGTCACAGAGAACCACATACATATAGCATACCACTCCCCATATAAACCTATCCTCACTCACCTTTACAATAACCGAATCTCGAAAAGTCAATGGCCACTCTAATGCCATTTAATTAAAAAAGAAGTGTAGTAGAGGGGAAGTTGGAGTGGAAAAAGCCAGCATTTTAACTAGCTGTGCTTAACACATTATGTTCTTACAGGCAATGTAAATACATACAGTCATGATAACAAAGCAGTAAGACCCCTCCCAGGGCCTGAACTGGGAATCTCGGAAACTTAAACTTGCTTGGTCTCAGGGTATAGCAGCACAATAAGAAACCAGGTTTGGCATTTCTAACTCTATAGCAGGGCCTCTTTCTACTACGCCCGAAGAACTTCTCATTCCGAAAGGCATCTGCATAGTCTGGGGACATCTTCTTTCTCTATATTAGCCACAATTAATAATCAGAAGCAGAGACACAGCCACTTAACGTATATCAACCACTCTTCTGGGAGTGAGCTGTCATCCTCCAGTTCGCTCTTCCTGAGATAGGAAAATTGATAGGTCACTAGTGTCTATGAATAGCACTCAAAAGGTATTGTATTTATTTTAGCTGCAGCTTCAAATCAGTGGCTATCTGCATTATGAAGAACATCATTCTATAAAACACATTTGGTCTTCATTTTTCAAATGCTCCTGAAGGGAACATATGGTAATCTGTTTAACTCTGTATTCCATAGAGACACCTAAACTCCATCCACCAAACACTCATGCTATTTTTATTATAAAATTCATGTCCTTTTTATACCTTAAATATTCCCCCTTTCTGCTTAGATGGTTAAATATACCTGAGACCACAAGACTGCCCTGTTTACCATCAAATTCATGAGCCATGCCCAATAGTCATTAAACATAACAGAAATATTATTCATTAGGGGGTTGACAAGTACATATTGGCAAAGCCCATATTCTTCTGGGTTTCAGACATGAACTACTTTGAAGTTATTTGTTGTTTTTCTTTTTTCATCAAAACCCATGCTAACATACACTCTTGATTTGATCTTCTGAATTATTTGTCTCCTGCTAGAAGCTAAACTCTGCAAGGTTTTCTTGAACATCCACTTTTGAGGCTATATTTCAGAATCTGATGATTTTTCCAGATCTGAATACTGCTTCTTCTGCTCCTATTCTCTCGTCAATAGTGTCATTTAAAATACTGATTCTACTTCTTAAATATCCCTGAGCTCACTGCCCCTCCCTTCTCCCAATGCAAGCTCAAAGTGGAATGTGACAATGGGAACTCCAGGTCTGCACTAAGAATACAGTTATTATTGATGCTCAGACCATAAACCAAAGTTGGCATTTGTTTGGAAGTTGCTTGCCAAGGAAAGGAAGGGAACATAGTTCCTAAAATTTGGTTCATGGGATAAGTGGAGTTTCTCTAAAAAAGCAGTACAGTTCTTTTTCCCAAAGCAGGCATATACATGAAATATTAACCTGACTTATGTTACACATTGCCGCATTTCCAGAAAATGGTCTATGACCAGGCTATTCTCTGTGGTCAAATATACATAGAAAACACTTCATTTTAAATCCATCCCTTTGGTTTTCATAATGCTGATTAGCATATTTAAGGCTCTAGAAATCTGTCACTAAAACAAACAAAATCTAACTTTTTGTTTGTTTCCAATTGTACTTGATCATATAACTCATTTTCTTCTAATATGAAGGGAAACTCATGCTCCAAAAATCACACTTTGGGTAATGTTGTCATAATAAATTTGTTCTATTTTTTTTCAAGGACATAGTATGCTTTTAATAAATAGATTTTATGCAATACAGGAGCATCACAGTACAGTTAAACTTTTTTTTCCCTTAAGATTGAGAAACACAGTAGAAGAAATGCTTGCATAAAATCATGTTGAAATTTTATGTGAATCTCAGAATAAGAATCTAAATTCAGGATCTGAGTTCTGAAGAACTTGAATTGCCTTTCTGCAACATCCCCAAGTCATAATTAATGGAATTAGGCAACTGACTTCCATGCATTTATTTACTCATTCATTAACCACCAATTTATTATTTGATTTATTGAGCAATTACCAAGAGTGAAGCACACTGTCTTGGCACCAAAGATACCACTGATCACTTGCTCCTAGGGAGTGGGTAGACTTTGAAAAAAGAAACATTGTGTAAATAATAGCACAAACACATGTGCCATTAGGACTGATGTCAGTTCTGCAAAGGTGAGGAAAATGGTAACAGGATAACATGTTACAGGAGAAAATGGCCCTGTTTGGCTAAGGTGGAGGTTATTGCCTGAGGAGGTAACAACTGGGTTGGCATTGACTGGATGAATTGGACCAGATCGGGTTGGGGCAGGAAGAAAGAATATTCCAGCCCTCAAAAATAGAATGTGCCAGAAGGAATTTTATTGGTTCATGGAGAGGGAAGGAGGCCCTGAGACTGGGGACCTGGAGTGAACAAGAGAGGAGAGTGGAATGGACGGGGGCAGGGGCCAGGTCCTCCAGGGCCTGGCAAGCCAGGAACACATATGTGCATATTTTCATCCCAAGATGAGTGGGAGGCACGGCTGATAGAACCTTCCAGTCTTGTGGTAAGATGAAAAAGAGTTCTTGGTTTAGAGAACAAAATGGATTATATCCTGATCCACTTAAGCATCATTTAATGACAAAAGATGGCATCCAAATAAATGATGAGAATTAGGTAGCCTGAAATAAAAGAGGCTTCAGTTTCATAAGCTAAACCAAGCGGATGTCAAATCCAAGAATTCTGGAGTCATGAGACAAGAATGTGCTATTGCTGAACCAGCAGCGGCATCCCACATAAAAGCAACCCAAAGACTCGTCACCTACCCGGGTGGCCCCAAATCCACTCGGCTTGTGATCCTTCTCTGATACATCTATAAAATGAATTGGTTTTAATTTCTGTTAAATGAGAAGAGAAGGTGGGATTTCTATCTCTTCAGCACAGTAATTTTCTCAGAGCAAGTCATCTTTATGAATAATTTCATATTATCCCAGTCATACCATCTGAATATCCAGGACTTATTTAATGGAATGGTTGCCTTTAAATATTTCTTGAAGAAGACTTTTAAAATTTAGAGTCTAGGTCTTCATGGCAAGATGTCAGAGTTTGTGATCAAACATTACATCTTAGAATTTAAAATATCATATTTGATGTGTGACAAGGAGAGGGTGATCCTCCCAGAAGTTAGTAGCTAGTTCTTGGAGGAACATCCCTGCTTGAAGTTATTTATAATCAATAATAGTGGTAATGTAACTGCCTTACTTCTTTAAATTGTTTCCCTTGCCTTATTTATCTCTGTAAAATGGCATTTCCAAGGCTATAGACACTCGCCAGCAAAGCCATTCCTTTCCCATGCCTTGTTGGACAGTTCCAGGCAGTCTTTAAGTCTCACTGGATTGATGTCTCACATCTACTCCCTGTGCTTTCTTGGGCCCCCAAAGCCAGACCTGTTTTCATCTCCTCTTTTTGCACAGGTAATTATTTTGGATGTCTAATAAAGAAATACTAGGGAAAGTGAATGTGGGGGCCACAACTACTATCTTGGGGTAGTGAGAAGTCCATGGGCTCAAATTCAAGTTCAAATCTCAGAGAAGTCATTGCCCTTCTTTGAGCCTTGCTTTCTCCAACTGGAAAATGGGAATCAAACCAGGTTATGATGTAGCCAGCAACAGTGGTTGCTAGCATGGAACCTGGAGTCAAATCTGCCTGAGTTTTATTCACAGCTCTCCCATGTGATTTTGGAAAAATCATTTAACCCCTGTAAACCTCAGTTTCCTCATCTAGAAAATGGGAATAATAACAGTAGCTACCTAAGGAGTGTCTCATGAGAACACAGTGAGATTATACAAGTAAAACATGTAGTGTGGTGCCTGGTACCCAGTGAACACTCAGTAATGATATGATTATGAGAATTAAGATTATACTTGGTCACACCGGGGCTCATCCAGTTGGCGCCTCAGGACTGACCCCTTCTCCTAAAGCCACATGCCTCTCATAAACTCATAATCTGGCCCCTACCTGCCACACATGCTGACACAAATGCCCCAGTCCCTCTTCCCTCTGGAGCCTTCTTCCTTTTTTGCATTTTCTTTTCCACATCTCAAGGCGATCTTATTTTCACTCTTCTTGGTAGTCGTGTAGGCTGGGGACAATGTTTTGTTGTACGTACATGTAATTGAAATGAATATTTCTTAGTAATAAATATTTGATGCGTTTGTTGCATTGCCCCATAAATTCATGGTCTCCCTTGATGCATTCCACATTGGAAGAATGTCTTTGCTGTTCCAGGGTGTTGGCATGGCATCCTGCCGAAGAACCCGGGTCCATGCAGAAGGAGGTTAGCACCCCTCCCTGCAGCATGAAGACCACCAGGCCAAATTTCACCGCAGGCATTTGGAGATTCAGGATTTTAATTTCTCCAAATCAATCCAAAGGTGGAAAGTTCACATTTTAAAATTTTACTGGTTTTGCGAGGTTATCTCTCGGCTGTACTAGAACAATGTGATCTATGGAATGAACGTTTTCAGTATAGTCAGGTTTTTGGGTTTGGTGTTTTTAATTTTTTAACTTTTTTTTTTTTTTTTTGTGAGTTGGAGTCTCACTGTCGCCCAGACTGGAGTGCAGTGGCTGCTCCCGGCCACCGCAGCCTCGACCTGCTGGGCTCCGGCGATCCTTCGGCCTCAGCCTTCCGAGTAGCCGGAATTATAGGCGCGCGCAACCATGCCCAGCTGATTTTTTAATTTATTGTAGAGATGAGGTCTCGCTGCCCAGGTGGGTCTCGAACCCGCGGGCTCAGGCAATCCACTCACTTCAGCCTCCCAAAGGCACGGGATTACAGGCTGAGCCACCGAGCCCGGCTTTTAACTTTTTTTGATGAGTGGGAGGCAGCATATTATAGTGTTGAAGAGCAAGAATTAGATTTCTTGAGTTATGGGTAACCGGATCCAGACTTATGAGTAAACTGAGGCAAGTTACTAATCTCTCAGATATTTTCTTATCTAAAAAATGAATGAAGCCAGGTTTGGTGGCTCAGCCTGTAATCCCGCGCCTTTGGGAGGCTGAGGTGAGTGGATGGCCTGAGCCCGTGGGTTCAAGACCCGCCTGGGCAGCAAGACCTCATCTCTACAATAAATCAAAAAATTAGCCGGGCATGGTAGCGCGCGCCTGTAATTCCGACTACTCGGAAGGCGGAGGCGGAAGGATCGCCGGAGCCCAGCAGGTCGAGGCTGTGCTGGCCGGGAGCGGCCATTGCACTCCAGTCTGGGCGACAGAGACTCCAACTCAAAAAAAAAAAAAAAAGAATGATAATATTAATTACTTCATAAAATTGTTAATATACACAAATGGTTAGAACTTTGCCCAGCACACACTACTCATCAATTCCTGTTTGCTGCTAGAATTAGTAGTTCCTTCAATGATAGTTTATAGAAACAAAGTATAAAACGTGATTTTCCCCAGGACTAGTTTAAGTCTCACTATTGAGAACAGTCTTGTAAGTTTTTCAAAGCCTATACATGGGTGGTGACTGGGGTAGGAGGGCCGGGGGGTTGGGAGGGTAGAAGATGGGGTCGTAAGAGCCACATGCTGTTCCAAGAGAAGGAAAGACAAACACGGGCTCTATTTTTTATAAAATAGAAAAAAAGACAATTTATCAAATATATGAACAAGATTTTTTGGTTTATAAGCATCATGAAGCTCATAATATAGAATGCACAATAGAAAACAAATAAGGGGGCAATTTTTGATAGGTGGCTAGGGAGGGGTTCTCTGAGAAGGTGGTATTTAAACTGAGGTCTGAATATCAAAAGGAATTACCATGCAGAAGCCAGGGGGCAGACAGATAGGAAAAATATGATTAATCAGGTATTTACCTGAATAATGCCTGTCTCGTTAATCTAGACCAGAGATTATTAAGCTGTGGCTCATGGGACAAATCCAGTTAGTGGCTTGTTTTTATAAATAAAGCTTTATTAGAACACAGTTATGCCCATTGACTTACATATTACCTATGCCCACTTTCATGCTACAGGGCAGAGTTGAGGGGCTGTGACAGAGACCATATAGCCCACAAATCTAAAAATATTTACTATCTGGCCCTTTGTTGGAAAATTTTGCTGACCCCTGGTATAGACTATATGACCCATGAGGGTGAGGGCTACACTTGTCTGTCTTGTTCACTGCTGTTTCCTTCAACCCCAGCTGTGTCTGATATAGTAGACCTCAGCAAATAGTTGGAGAGGGACAAAATGTAAGGTATTATGTGACTGTGTCAATTGCTTTTGTTTTTATTTTTAAAGACTTTAATATAAAGTCCTTGAAATAATGGATTCAGAATGCACAGTTGTCCATCGAGAGAGCATCACCAGTTCCCACATATACAGAGAAGCAGAAATACAAAGTGGTGATCCAGCCACACATTTTATTCCACCATATGAACTTCCTTTAGGTCAAAATTGGTTCCACCCTGAAATGCCCAGTGGTTCTGAAGGCTGTCACCCAATCTGGCAAGGATTCAAGGACAAAGTCATTACCTGCTTTATCTTTGGCGACACCACTTTGGATAATGTGTGTATAATGTGAATACAAAGCAGCAACTCCAGTGTGGCATATGCCAGGGTTTCTCAACCTTGGCACTACCAACATTTTGGGCCAGAGAAGTGTTTGATGTGAGGCCTGTCCTGTGTGTTGTATGATGTCTAGCAGTATCTCTCATCCCTTACTCAATAGATGCCAGAGCACCCACTTCTTGAATCAAAAACATCTCAACACATTGCCAAATTTTCAAGGTGGGAGACAGGACAGTGAGCAAAATCACCCTCAGTAAAAAAGTACTAGCATACACTTCTTTTTCTTTCTTCTCCTTTTTTCTCTTTCTTTTTTTTCTCTCTCTCTTTCTCTTTCTCTCTCTCTTATTGTAGAGATAGGGTCTCACTACATTTCTCAGACTGGTCTCAAACTCTTGGCCTCAATTGATCCTCCCACCTTAGCCTTCCAAAGCCTTTCTTCTTTCTATGAAAATTTTTAGGAGCTGGATGCAATTGTTCTCGCAGATGAATACTTAAAGATCTTTGATTTTAGTAGCCAACCCTTCAGTCAAATCACCCTGTGTGGACTTTCCCATCCAGTAGGGTATGGGTGTCAATTAAAGATGACAATGTTGATAATTCCCAATAACATTATGGAGAGTAATTTTTCCTACATGGGGAAACCTTTTAAAAATTGTAAAATTTAATCTGAGGTTGAGAGTTGTGTGCCCTCTCTGGAGTTGGAGTGGTACTGTGGTAGTTGCTTTAAAAACAAACAAACAACTGGGCTCGGTGGCTCAGCCTGTAATCTCGTGCTTTGGGAGGCCAAGGTGAATGAATTGCCTGAGCCTGCGGGTTCGAGACCCACCTGGGCAACTTGGTGAGACCTCATCTCTACAATAAATAAAAAAAAATTAGCCGGGTGTGGTAGCATGCACCTGTAGCTCCAGCTACTTGGAAGGCTGAGGTGGAAGGATCGCTGGAGCCCTAAAACAAACAAACAAACTCTCAGGTGTGAATGCAATCTGTGTGCTATGATCCCCACATCACTCATAGATCAGATGTGATTAGAAACCTCTGAATTCTCTCTTTCAAATGGCTGAACTAAGTCTGCCTGCCTGCCTACATAAACCATGCTCTGCAAGACACAGCACCAAGAACAGGTGCACACATGGAGAGCATCCTTTGCCAAGAAGATCCAGTAGGCGAACCCAGAACGAAAGAGAGGACCAGGAAGAGAGAGTGTGGCAGGCACCTAGGTAGATTTAGTCTTCTCAACAAAGAAGAAAACAGCATTAATATGACCTCTTGGGAATGGAAATTGAGAACAGTGTCATCTTGGCCTTGTTGGATATTGAACTTAAACATGTATGCTTGCTTGGTATGTTTGATACCCCTAATATTACTTTAATTTTTGATATATTATATCTTATTATTAAATTTATTATTACATATCAATTTTAGCTATAATTTGCCTAACAAATAAAGGATCATAAGTTGTAAACTAGCAACCTACAAATATATAGTTGTATATGTAATATATAACATGTATACATACACATACGTAGGTGAATATTACATATAATGTGCGTGGATCTGTATATTTGGTTCACATTTTGTTTTTAACTTTGAATTCCCTCTTACTTTTTTTTTTTTTGAGTTGGAGTCTCACCCTGTCGCCCAGACCGGAGTGCAGTGGCCACCACAGCCTCGACCTGCTGAACTCCCAATGTTTGAAAATGGAGACAATGTCCATGAAAAATATGTGGACCTTTGGTTTCTTTTCAGTATCAAATAGATCTGAATCCACCACATGCTCACCTTTTTAAATGATGGTAGTCCACTGGAGACAAGCAGCAGGACATGTGCCTATCGTTTTCCACACTCCCCACTACTCTCCAATGCATGAACCTTGTTGCTTTTATAAATTTAGATTAATTTCTTAGGACATGTTGGCATCTCTGCCTGCAGTCTCTTGTATAGGTTAATTTTGCCTTTATCTTTGACCTCCTCCTGCAGCCAAGAAAAATCCCTTTTGACTGTCAAATAATCTTGCCCCAAATGCACTGCTTCCACAAAAGTTTGCCTGACTAATCCTATTTAAATTTCTTCTTTCCACAATTTTCTCCACTCAAATATATCATAATTAATTTATGGCAGCATTTTTCCAAAATGTACACTGTGGAACAAATATATATATACAAATTATTATGTAGACAATATAAGGATTTTTGGTTGAGCAAATTAAGAAAATTCCGTAGTATATGAAGTTAAAAGAGTGTCTTTGCAGCAGCATTTTTCAGAACTATAAAATGTAAATGTGCTTTGTGACTCTTCAAGAGTATGTGAGCATTTCTTAGTTTTCCATGGAATTTTGGAAAATTCACTCAGTCATTATATTTGTTTGTCTTTTTTAAAAAATGTGTATTTATAGTCTCCAATATTTGTGATACTTGTTTCAACCACAGTTATGTTGCAGAAAAGGGAGGTATAGATCATCATAGGGACACCAACTTTTTATTCTGCAAATATCACTAAAAAGCAAAATGTAACTACCATCAACAATAAACACCTTTGCGTAGAAAAGTCATTGAAAAAATAAGAAAAACATAATATTTGGATAAAAGAGCATCCTTTCAAACTGAATACATTTGGCTTGTAAAATGTGTGCTGTTTTCCTTATTTCCTTTATTTTATTGAAGAGCTGTAAGAAACTTTTTGTCACAGACTGTCACCAATGTGCAAAACTGAATCTGGAAAACATTGGTCTACATTGCATCAAATCTGGCAACAACACACACTCAAAAACCACTGTAAAAAGAGTTCACACATGAGAGAAGAGACAGTGGGTTTCCAAGGAAGGCTTTTCTATGAGGTTGCAGAAATCGTTGCCGCAACTGGGAGAGAAGATGAGAATGAGGTAAAACTAGACTTGCCCTTTGAGTGGTGTTTGTAGGTTTCTTTCTACGATACCTGGTCTTACATTGATTCCCACTGAGGAGGTTTTGAAATCTTGGCTGAACTGTAGGGACTGCCCTTTGGGGACTGACATTGATGGGGACAGAGGGAAGATCAAGACGCAGAGTGAGTGACCTTCACAGTTTAGGTCAGAACAAAGAGAAACAGAAGCGGTACTTTGAAAGTTGAGCTAATGTCATCAAAAACCTTGAAAATATGCTATTTATTCAAACCATTTCAAGATGTAAAAAAGATGATGATGTTTGTGGTAGATTTTAAGGAGGTAGCAACACATGATATAAATAGGTTCCAATTGTCTGTTGTATGAGTAGATCCTGTCCTTTGAGCAGTGGATTGTTATTTCTTGCTGAAGCAAGTTCCCTGCATTATACTGGGTAAGAACTTATAAAAGCCCTCATGCATTTTTAAAATACTTTTGTTTTTCTATTTTTTTCATTTGTCATTTGATGAGTACCACTTGATTGGGATGATAAAATATAGATTCTCCAAATAATCTACTTTTATTTTAAGAACAATTATTTTCTTTTTTATTGTTTTACATATTGATGTCTTCTCATGAGATTAATAAATTCTTGAGGGTGAGAACTAAAACTGCACATTTTAGGATCCTCACTGCCTGGTCCCTAGTAAGTCCTTGCTAAATGCTTTTGTAAATAAATAAATGAATGTGAAAATAGGTCTTGAATGAAGGCCAGAAGACAGTATATTTCATTTTTTTTCATTTTGCACTTTTTAAATTAAACTTTTTATTCTGAGATCACTGTAGACTCACATGCAGTTGTTAAGAAATATCACAGAGAGATTCCTTGACTCGGTTTCTCCTAGTGGTAACATTTGACAAAGCTACAGGACAGTATCACAACCAGGATACTGACATTGATACAAATACAGAACACTTCCAACATCACAAAGATTCCTCATGTTGTCCTTTTTTAGCCACTTCCCTCCTGTCCCCATGTAAAGGCTTAGGCTCCCCACTCAGTCTCTGTTGACACCAGAAAGGGGGAATCTGAGACTCCTTGTTACCACTGGGTAGGGGCAGTGCTAGCTTCCTTCTGGGCCTCCACTGATACCTGTCTGGCTAGGAGGGGCAGGAGTGCCTTGCTATTACCCCCCAAGTGGCTTGTACCAACACTCTGGGCGCAAGGGATGGAACTGTCACTGCTGGGCAGTGGTGGAAGTCCTGAGGCTCCATTGGGCTCCTCTGACACCAATCAAGTGGGGGCCCTGGGTGGCCTCACTATAGCCTAGTGAGAGTGGAAGTCTTAGCTTTCCACTCAGTCTTCGCTGGCCTGGGTGGGTTGGGGCCACCTTCTTTTCTGTGTTGTTTGGCTAAGAAGGCCTATTATTTTAAAGTTTTTTGTTTTACTAGGCTGCCCTTTTTCCTGGTCTTTTGGCTACAGAGAACAGGTTTTTGTTGTGGCTTTTTGTCTTTTGTACCTGTTGGTGTGTGTTTTTGTCAGCCCAAGTCTGGGATGCATGAGGCACAGAGAAAACTTAGGGAACTCACTACCATGTCATTCCTTGAGTCCTGAGATTCCCAGCTGATAGGATCTGCCTTCTTTTAGAGTCGTCTTACATTATAAACACACACACACACACACACACACACACACACACACACACACATACAAAATGTCCAGATTTTTCAGTTGTATTTAGTGGGAGGAATAGGAAAAAATACATATACTCTATCTTTTTGGAAACTGAAGTCCTCATTTTACATTTAAAAGGGGACCTTTTTAAAAATTTTTATTTATTTATTTGAAATTAAAAAAAAAATCCCCTGGGCATAATACATGTTAATGTTCTTCTTGAAGATGGAGTGGTTTTTTTTTTTTCTTTAAATCTAAGTGGACACCTACTCTACTATTATTCTAGTGTTCATCCATCTACAAACAGTACCAATCAAAATTTAACTGGTGAGTAGCAGGAACCCCATAGCCAATTTAATATATAATAGACCTTCTATTTCAAAAACAAATTCTCAGTCATCTTGACGTTCTTACTTGCATGAATAAAATGTATGTATTTGCATTCTGATGTATTACTTTTCTGATATCTACTACTCTTCATAAAGGCAAATAGTTTACTTTTAATTAACCTCTTGGCACATAAAAGAAACAAAAGGTCAAAAACCTATAGAAGCACTTGTCTCAACTCACTTCCACTCTATTTAGCTAAGGTTAACACAAACAAAAACACCACAGAATGTTTTTTCTTTCATTTCTCCTATAAAAACATGTTTTTCCTTTAAAAAAAAAAAAGTTACAAATGTGAGGAATCACTGAAGTCCTTTCAAAATGGGAAAGGAAGTTTCAAATCACAGATCCGTTTTTAATGTCCTCTCACTTAGGAAATAATGTTATTTTAGCACATGGGTGTTTTAGCACACGTAGATTTGAAATTTGCCAGACTTCGGAGTGAGTAGCAGGAGTAACAATGCTGGAAAAAGAAGCCTTGTGCCTCTGATATGCTGATCTTCCACACTGACATGCCAGGCCCTTGACTCGACTTGACATTTCCTTCTGCTATTGCATGGGGCAGGCCTACTAGCAGTCTCAGAGGAAAAACACACAGCCTAAGGTCTAATAATTGGAAGTAATTAATAAAAGGAAACTTACATTACAGGCTTATGACGTGGTAGTGAAAAAGTGAGGCCCTGGGGTTATGACAGGAAATTTAGGGCTGAAAACTGAAAACTGAAAATGACTTTTAATCATGAAAATTATAATTTGAAACCTCAATGACTAGAAACCTACTAATAGAGTCACTGGATTAATTAGGAGTAGCAGATTTCTTTGTCTCTTAAATAAACACACACACATATTCATATAATCTATCTTTTACAATATTCAGGGCACATCCTAGGTCAATAGACACAACCCATTCATCTTCTCCCTCTGGCTTCTCACCTTTTCCCACCATTCATAGGTTTATATAAGAATCCAATTGATGATGGATTCTTAGTGATATCTACACTTGAGTTGTAATCATCATACAAAATGGTATTATCTTTCATATACTGTCTTTATCAAGATTAGAGGGAAGGGCCTATGGTTTTTGAAGGATGATTCATAAGAGTAGAATCGAATCAATGGTCCTCTGCCAAGGAACTTTCTCTAACAATCCATCTCAACGACTGGACGTTGTCCTACTGTGTGCCACCAGATTTCTCGAACATATCTCTATCACAGAATGTATTATTTGAGCTGCTTGAGGGCTAGAGTGAATGTCTCAGTTGGTTTAATCTGATATCCCCAATACTTAGTAGAGTGACCCATATGGTTAATGTGTTAGAGTTGCATGCATGAATGAATCTTCTATCAACTGGCCAATCAACAAACAAAAACAAAACAAAAAATTTGTGAGACAATACTCTGGCACCACAAGACCAAGTTGAAGAGGTACACATAAGGCAGAACTGTGATGTTTTTCCAGACAGATGTGGATTGCAGCACTGTTAATGATACCAAAAAGTTGGAAACAACCTATGCCATCCACATGGGAATGGATAAATTAAATGTAGGATACTCAGCAGTTTAGAAAGAATGAGTAAGATCAATAAGTATCGACATGAGGGACCCCAGAAACTTGTTTGAAAGGAAAAAGCAAATTGCAGAATGGTCTCTGCATCATGATCTTTTTATATATAAATAAAACAAACACCAAACAATTCTATATATCTTGTGCAAAAATAACAAAACAATTATATATATTTTCCCAGGGAATAGAACATAGATGCAATTAATTTTTTTAAATGATCTGAAAGCCATATATCAAACTTATAACTGGTTTCCTTAGGGGAAGGAGAACTAAAGTGGGAATAGGATCAAAGGGGACTTTACTACTATTCTTATTGTTCATGTCTTTTTGGAAGTAGAGTATTTTGTTTGCACATAAGACTTTTTTCCTATACATTCAAAGTTGGAATGTTCCTATTCTTGAAACATTTGCAAATGGTGTCCCCAGTGCTCTAGAATATCTCGTGAGGATTTGTGGGGCACATTCCCCCTTCTTCTTCATCAAAAGCAGAGGAAAACATTCATGAAGGATATTGTTTAGGCCAAGCCTCCTCATTCTGGAGCAATCTCATTGTTTGTCAACTGCCAGCTTTGACATTCTCTCTCACTTCCCACAGTCTGGCAGCTGAGCAGGAATCTGGAGCCAATTTGATTCTCTCCCTCCAAAGAAACAGCCTCACAGTCTGCACTGTGTTTGGGGAGAACTAGTAAAGTGTGCATTTTTTCTCTCTCTCTTCCAAATGCCCAGGCGTGGGTGTTAAGATGGGGGAAATCTGCCTCATGGCAGAATTGTGCTATCAGCATTTCCATAAGAGTCAATTTTCTGATATGTCTGGGTGTTTGATGGAAGGACTTGATAGTACAACAAAAAAGCTTCCAGAGTTATTTCCAAGAGTTTGCGATTAAAAACAGACAATATGGACATAAGTGTTTCATAATACTGACAAATATTGATTGAGTGCTATAGCATCTCATCAGCTCTATGAACTGAGTCCTACTATCATCATACCCATTTTACAGATAAGCACACTGAGGTTAAGTGAGTCATAGACGATCACACACCTAGCATCTGACAGAGCCACAATTCAAACTCAGACCTCCAGCCTCTACTTTTCCATTCTGCCTCGTGTCACAGTCTCTGCTATCTAGTTCTTAGACTATGGAAAATCCTCAATAAACACTTCTTGAATGAATCAATGAACATTTCACATCTGAAAGACATCTGATTAAAGAAGATTGTGCAAAACCAACAGCATGGCTAACCACTCTAGGTATAGTGACAATGAGTGGCAGGACTGCAGCTGGAGAATAATTCTGGGATTTTGAGTCAAAATGTCACAATATGATCCTTGACTACTCGCACACATGGATAAGTTTCTCAGCGTTTCTGAACCTCAATTCCCATAAGCAGGATTCTAAGACTCCCACCCAGGCTCTCAAACCCTAGTGTTCCTCAGAGTCTGTCCTGCCTAGTGTAGATGGAACCTGTGAATACTATGGGATGCCCCCAATTGCTCGAAGTTAATCAAGAGTACCAGAGTGAACCTCTGACCTAATCAGAGGAGCCTTTAAAAGAAGAGATGAGCTCCTTCTGGCCTGAAAGAAAGTACACTGACGTGTTGTGAAATGCCTCTGGGGACCATGTGACAAGAAACCACGTGACATCTAGAAAATGATAGCAGTTGCTAGCTAAGAGCTAGCACAAAGGGGGGGTGTCAGTTGTACATCTACATAGCATATTTCTGCCATGAGGCAGATTTTTCCCATCTCAACACACACTCCTGGACTATGTCAACAACCACTGACCTCCACTAATACCCAGTTTCAGCCTAAGGAGATCCCGAGCGGAGGACCCAGCTAATCAGTACCCTGACTCTTGACCCATGAGAACTGTAAGATCATAAGTTTGTGTTGTTCTAGGCTACTATGTGTTAACTCTTATATAGCTATAACAAATGAATATAGGTGGTGATGCATCTATAATGACATAAAAATTAAAATGCCATAGGAGACTTGCCTAGCACATGTATAATAGTAATAACTTTTGGCCCCCTCCCTTCTTGTGAGATGTGAGGCTGTCACTTACTGCTCTGAGTATGAATGTGATGACTGGAGTCTCAACAGCCATTTTGGCCGATAAGGACATGGGCTTCATTAGAGATGATGAATGGAAAGTTGGAGGGAGACTGGCACCCTTGACCATCACCAAACACCCACAGCAGCCTGAACTTGTGAACGCAATCAATGGTGCTCATGACTGAGCTAGTCTTTTGGAGTTTCCCTATTGCTTTAGCCCAAACCAATTCTAACTAAACCAGTTACATAAATTGGTACATAGCCCAATTTATTGACTCACACTCAAGCAAAAAAACTGACAGTGCCGACTTTATTCACTGAAGCAGGATATTCTGAACTTTCTAGAACAGAGGAATCCAAGTAATTATTTTATATACATAAAAGGGTTATTCCATTGTTGGCCAAGAATTCTAGAGAAGAGAGGTGAGATTTTTATCTTTGATTGGGGGAGGTAGAAGAGAGAGAGAGAGAAACACTCCTGTGTAAACTGGACTTCTCAGGCCTCCAACCTATCTAAGCACATTCACCAGCATCATTATTATCTGCTGGATCAGAGGAGGAAGAAGATCAACACAAAGGAGGATCAGATTCTCTCACAGAACTCATTTCAATGCTTAAACGGCAGGCCGCTCTTTTTTTTGGAGAGAATTCCCATTTTATCATTAAAACTGCTGATTGCAACCCTACTAATATATGAATATTGCTCACACATACAGAAAAGGGTCTAATGCGATCAAACACAACACTAATATTAAATTACTGTAACTCATTTACTTTGCCTGCACAGTCTTATCTAGCCCCCCCACCCCCACACAACAAGAGCTTGTACATGCACATAAAAATCTATAAACTCTTCCCAGGAATACAAAAGCATCCTCTATGATGTTGATAAGAAACAGGACAGTCACTCTCTCCTGACATATTTGTTCTTTAAAAACAAATCAATGGCACGGGGATTTGGCACCTGAATGCAGAACAACGGCTTGATGAGGCAAAGATTGTCTTCATTAAGGACATTAATATTCATAGGGAGTAGAAAATCTGACACAAGAGAGGACTCACTAACCTTTTCTCATATTAGATTTTTACTTCTTAACACAATTACAGTCCGGCAATGACTTAATTAATGCTGCTTTTCGTCAGCCGCCTTTAAAGAGCTGTCAATTTGGTCCTGCAGAAGCTGTCAACGAAACAGAAAGACAGTCATCTTGGTGAAAAAGACACAGGAAGAAATTCAAACACTTAATAATATTCAAAGTGCTAAGCAAAGTCACATATCAACTGGGATTAAGGAGAATTTTTGTCTTTTCCTTCCATCTTGTTTAAGGGAGTCTTGGCAATGGTGCAATTGGAACTTGACTATTACTTGAGTTTAGAAGATGCAGAGAAATATGGAGTGAGAAATACAGGGGTGGAGGGAAGGAACCTCCCTACCTTAAGAAATGTGGTAGGTCAATGACTTCTAATCCAGGGTGAGCTGGGTGTTCTGCTCTTATATTCACAGGTCCTAGAGTTGGGAAGGACTTGAGAAAGCTTATTGCCCAAACACCTCTCTTTGTAGATAAAGAGATTAGCCAGTCCCATGTGTCTTCTACCCAGATGTTGAAACTTAAGCTCTATAGGCCAAAATTTCACCTGCCAATAGTTTTCTTAGCATGCTCTGTGTTTTCTTAAAAAGTGTTTAAAATAAAATATTTTTCAAGACACAAAATTTTGGGATGCAAGCTTTTCTTGAAGATTGAGAATGTTTAGCAACTCCGTGTCTCCCTTGCTTCATGGCCATGACCTGAGGAACCTGAGAGCCAGAGGCCTTCTCCAGTATTATCATGACTCCTCCTTGCCTATACCTTCTTGGCTTCACTCCTTTCATTTACCTGGAGTCTCCAGGCACATGCACTTGACTCTCTTAATTTACGTAACTTGACTTCACCTCTCTCCAAACAAAACCCAAGACATTTCCAGATGTCAAAACCTGTACTCACCCCAGGATTATCAGTAGGAACAACCTACACTGTCTCCAAGGAGAGTTCCCTCTGGTTATTTCTTGGTTAAAGCAGTGTACTTTTGCCACATGGCTGGAACACTCTTCCAGACTCTTAGACTACAAGAGGGTCTCTTAACAGTGACACTCTTGGATCATTCTCTGTGGTAGGGGTTGTCCTCTACACTGTAGGATGTTTAGCAGCATCCCTGAGCTCTAACCATCAGATGCCAGTAGCACCTCCCCTACCTTTTCAATGTGACAACCCAAGATGTCTCCAGACATCGTCAAGTGTCCCCTAGGGAGCCAAGTGACCTAGTTGGCCCAAGTGGTATGTATTCCACACACTGTGTGGTGCAGGGTTTGTTTTGTTTATTTATTCAGAATCAAGATTAGAAGCAATATGAGAGTAGAGGCTACCCTCAATATCAGTTGAATAAATAATCCAGCCTGTAACAATCCACTGTAAGGTCAACTCTTAATTATATCTCATCAGCAATGAGTTTCTTAAATCCAGTTTCCTGAATGGCTTGGGAGAAGAAAGGTACAATGCAGCTAGCTATCCTTCCTGTTACGCCGTCAGTGACAGGTCACACGGACTTGACAGATACCCTTCCTTATGACTATGCACATCTTACTTCAGTGCTCAAAGATTTCAAAGTCTCATTTGTCACACTGTGGACCTTGACTTTTCGTTTGGAAAATATGGAAAGTTGGAAAATTCCATGAAAGAGTCACAGTGTGGGGATGCCTTTATGTGTCCTGCCTGAGAAGCTACTAGCAGCAAATCTGTGAAGACACAGAGGGAAATTTGTAGATTTTCTTTGTTCTGGGATGCTGTTAACCATCCTACAAGGTAGAAGACAGCCCCCACCACAGAGAATGACCCAGGCCTAAGTGTCAATAGTGCCAGGGTTGAGAGACCCTGATTTAAGCTAAGAGCTGGCAAGAGTAATCCAGACATGTGGCAAGAGTACACTGCATTAGCCAAGAAATAACCAGAGGGAAATATCCTTGAAAATAGCACTGCTTGTTCAAACTGATAATCCTGATGTTGAACATAGGTGTTGACCTCTAGAAAGGTCTGGGATTGTGACTGAAGGGAGAGGAAATCAAGTTGGGCAAAGAAAGAGCGTCAAGTGCATGTCCCTGGAGGGTCAGGGTGGCACAGAAACTGTGCTGGAAGGGCACTGCTTAGCTGCACAAAGAATGTCCAACAGTAACTCACTTGCCCCAAGTCCAACAGACACTTGTAGGACTTTGTGGGGCTTCCCCTTCCAGAATCTTTTCCCATCAGAGCTGCTCGACTGCAGAAGAGATGGTCAATTTACAGAGGGGACAGGAACCTGGTGCAAAGAAAAGGATTCTGACCCATTCCTTTTGAGGCTCATCATTTCCAGACTGTTCCTGACTAACTGAGGTATTCCTGCCTATGGTCTCTTGAAAGGTCCTAAGAGCATTTTGGCTGGTAATCCAGAATCAACATCAGTCCTTAAAGACCTGCCAGAGAAAACAGCCCAGGGCTCACCCCATGTCATTAATGCTGGAGAGAACCCAGATCCTGCCATTCCCAACACTGTGGGCATACTTTATAGAAATTGTTGAGGCCATAAGCAAAAACCGAGAGGGCTTAAACCATGGGATTCTAAGTTTAAGCTACCACTCTGGTTGAAGCTAGGATCTTAAGCAACAAGAAAGCATCTTTGCAGAGATGGGCAAAGTCGCCCAGGCTGCATGGGACCCATTCTCAACAGTGACACAGTGTGGAAGCACCAGAAACAGCAGCAGCTGGGACCGCAGGTCAGTTTCCAGACTTGACCCACAATTTCTTCCTCCAACTGGCTTTTGAAGTAAACGTAACTCTATGAAATGGATGTAACCATTGGAATTCAGGAATGATGTGTGTGGGAGCAGGGTACGAGTTCAGGCAAAACTGCAAGAGGGATATATAAAATTTCAACTTGTGAGTGTTTTCAGGGCATCAAGTAATTAATTGGAACTGATAAAAGAGTTGTGGTTGCTTTTATTCCTCAAGTTGTGGAATCACGTTATATCACTTATGCCTTTTAGAGTATGCAGATTAATCTGGCACTGCTGTCAAAGACAAAGGAATTTGTCATAGGGTCAGCAGAAAGGATGACTTAGGTTTTAAAGTTTCATAACTGAACTTGTGAGAATTACTGCATTAATTATTGGTCTTATTTCTATCCTTTAACCCATTGACTGATGGGAGCACAGTCACTCAGACTGGCAAGTCCTAAGATATAGAAGCAAAGAACTGATCATACCTCCCTTTGGCACCCTTAGCCCCTGGTCATGTAGGGTTAAATACAGAGGGTACCAAAAAAAGTCTACACATTTCAAGAAAGGAAAAAACTGTATTAAAATTGTAGATGAGTACAAATCACCTTTGACATCTACAACTACAAGAGGTGATCAGAATGGTTACCATCAGCGTCCAGACACTTTTGATGACAGCAAACTAAAAATAATACATAGATAACATCTCTTAAAATGTGTATACTCTGTGTGGTAACCCGGTATATAGGATTTGGCATGATATAGGTCTGAGTTCAAGTCCTGGCTCTGCTATTTAACAGCTGTGCAGCCTTGAAAAAGTTACTTAATTTCCCCAAGATTCAGTTTCTTCATCTGTAAAGCTGTGATAATCATTTCATCACAAGTTAGCATTTACAGTATTGAGAATTTATTATAAGCCAAGATGAGTGCTTTCCCTGCATTATTTTATGTAATCTTTTCATCAACTCTGTGAGGTGCAGGCACTATTTTTATGAGCAAAAAACAAGGTTTAGCGATGTTAACAAATTGTCCTGGATGATGCAGGTAGTAAGTTGTAAAGTCAAGATGTAAACTTAGACTGTCTTCGAGCCTGTGTTCCAGCTATTATACTATGCAGTTTCTGTCATGTGGTGTTGTGATTATTAAACAAGATCAGGTATGTAAGCACTTATCACAGAATATAGCACATGGTAAGTGATTAGTAAATACCCTCCCTTAATATTTATACACATTATTTATACTCCTAAACATCACCTCCTTCTTACTCCCTTTTTGGCAACTTACAGTGAAATTGCCTTGTTCATTTGTTTCACATTGGCCTAATTCTACACATTTCTGTATCATGTCAAAGTCTTCCTTCTGAGAACTTCTTCTGACTCCCTTTTGTTCACAAAATCATTCCTGCCATTGCTTGAGCTCTTGTCCTGTTGTCCATTCACATGTATAGAGTAAGTAAACATTTTCCTACAAACCTAACATAAATGTTTGTGTTTCTGTCTAAATCGGAAGCCTGGGGCCCATAATAGCATCCTTGCCCCTAATAAGACCTCCGCATACTGGAAGTTCTACATAACTGCATACATTGAACTGAGTCTGAAAATAGTTGGAAAACTTATAGTTGAATATTAATGGAAGTTGATTTGGACTAGAAATCTCTCCGGGAGTGTGAGTCATATTTTATCATTATCAGATTCTGTAGAGCAAACCATTTGCCCTTAAAATCATCATTGAAAGAAAGACATCCTTGATTTTCCCAGTGCAGTACCACCTAATCCTTAGCAAGCCTGGAGAACCAACATGGCGGGATGGGCATAGGGGGCATTGATATTCCTCATTCTGCCAAACTTGAACTCAGAGAAATGTCACCTACAGGTGGTCCAGCAGATGCTCAGAGGGTGAAGCACATTTATCATGGAATGAACTCACTTATCTCTGAGGACTTTGTGTCTTTTGGGAGTCACACCTGTCATGGGGAAGACTGAGAACACCTTTCAAAGAAAACCTAATTTACTTAAAGAAAAGTGTGTGTGCCCCTTCAACAATGGTTTTGTGTACTATTCCATGGACAGGATGATGGAACAGACAATTTCAAGCCAAGGCACTTTTCTAAGACACCTGTCTGCAGATAACTGATTATGAAATACAAGTATCTCCAACACCCAGGAAGAGGGATTACAGATGCATCCACTGTGATAGGTTGGGGCAGAGATGGATGATTGCACACCTGATTTAGGTGAATTCTTCCCTACTTTAGGGAATAAAGAAACTTGTCAGATCTAACAAAGAGTCATCTTCACCTGGACTCTCCTTGCCTTTCCCATTAAGGAATCTGAATCATGTGACAGGGAAATGGGTAACATCATTCTCATTCTATAAAATGGGTTCAAGGCAATGTGAGAAGGGAAACTAATAGACATGAAGACTAGCAATTTACTCATTTTAGAATTAGAATGCAGATAAAATAGAACAAACTTAAAATGCTGATCATATTGGTATTCTCAAAATCATAAACATTTGTTTGTATTGATGTAGATTTCTATAAAGTCAACTGCAATTGTAGACACTGTTTTTTGAATGGGTACTGTGTCAGGTAACATTCTAAATTACTTACATAGCCTATCTGCTTTAATCCTAACGACAGTCCAATGTGGAAGGACTCACTATTTATATGTTGTGGATGGGGAAACTGGGGCTTGTAAAAGGTAAGTTTTTTGCACAATAGCCTAGAACTGGTAAGAAGAGGAGACTTGAAGTGAGGCTCATTCTCTTTAAGATTTATGCTCTTAAAATTATGCCATATAACCCCATCTCACACACACAATGGGTGTACAAATCTATCTGTGTTCACACCACCAGATTCTCATGTATGTGTGCAGATTGTATTCTGGGACATCTCAGATAATACATGGCTGCAGAAAGAGTAAGATCGAGTAATTGTGCACGGCAATAATATTCAGCGTGGCTGTCAACAAGCCTTAATTTAGAAATAAACAAAGTGAAACAAAACATGCAAATGTGGTAATAGCAGTATGCTGTATTTTCCCTTAGTCTCTTTGATAAACAACTTGGAACTCTGAAACAGAGATTCCACACATTTGGGTGTGTGGAATCCTCATCTAAATGCCTAACACAACTTCCATATCAAAGGCACACCGTGACAGGAGGTATTGCATTTAACTGCACCCATTTGGGATACTTTTCTGAAGCAGTTATTGGAGGAAGAGATAAAAATGAACTTCTTGGTATAAACTTGTGCTAACACTCACATTCACTTTTAATGAACAGGTCGTATGTGGTATTAAGCGTGTCTGCATTTCTCTTTAGACCTCATCTCTTCCCTTCGGCTGTAATGAGAGGGGAAGAGAGAAGTGGAGAGCCACTCAGAGTCCTGCGATAGTTCATAAATATCTCTTTAAATATGAAACTGTCTAAACCTTCGGTGGTCATTATTTATGCATTAAGCTCCCTATCCAAACTTCTCTCCATATCATGACCACTCTCTGAACTCACACAAGGGTCTTTCAACATGTCAAACATTGAACCATTCTCTCTCAGATCCTCTCATCTTCTCTCACTTCTTTGCAATCACCTTTGCATCGGTCCAACTTCTCCCACATATTAAAATTCAGGGCAATGTTCAATTTGCCATTGATTCTGTCATGTCAACCACTCTGGAATCAGGGATGAATGTTAGAAATCATCCTTAGAACATATACATGTTCTCCAACCCAAAGCCTTTTATCCAGAAAGATAGAACCACAAGCATGTCATTTTGCATCTAACAACACGCTTATTTTTCTAAAAAAGAAAGAAAAGCACATAGGGATAATTTTAAAACATTTGTAAACATAGGAAACTGTGATTAAGAAAATTTTAAAAGCATGACAAATACTCTTACCCCAAAATAATAATTTTAAACATTTTTTGTGTGTTCCTAGGTGGCCTTTGTCTATGTATTTTTTCAACAGTTTAGATTGTACTGCATGTAATATTGTGAATCCTCATCTTAGTAAAATATAATATTTCCACTTGCCAGAAAAAATGTCTTCTAATCATCAAGAAATAAGAAGCACAAAGGGAATATACTTATTAAAACACAAACAAAATAACCTAAAAGGAGAAGGTAAGAGTGTATTCAAAAACTTAGTTTTGGCTATTCCAGCTTGATCACTGGTCAAATAACCTTCTTCCTAGTCTTAGACATGGTATTTATGGTATATCCTGGATGGTCCATATAACTGAGTTTTGCCTGCTTATTTACATTAATTCTACAAATGAATATTCATTATTCATATTTTGCCTGACTATAAGTTCCATGAAACAAGGTACTATATTTGTTGTAATTCCTCCATATATCTAATTCCTAGCACGATGCCAGGCACACAGTAGAAGTTTTGGAGGTGTATGTTGGACGACTAAATGACTTATCTCTGTTTCCCATATAATTCTCAGGTGAGAATTAAATGCCAATCAAATGGCACTGGGATTAGACTCAGAGAATAGAAAAACAAGGATGTTTCATTTTGGTAGTGAACACAACAAGAGGAAAAGGTATGCAGCATAGTTTTTTTTAAAAATTATTCTGCCTGTTTAGAGAAATAAATAATTACAAGTCCTTTTGTGAATTTCAATATGTTTAGTCTCTGAAAGATTGGACCCAGCCAGGGAGCCCTTATAAACACTTAAGCTTTTTTAAATGCCTTTTGGGCAATTCTAAGACTTCTTCATGTTGGGTTGATGGTAATTAATACCATCCCAATAGTGCACCTGAGCACTTTATTATTCCAAAAGGCAAAGACAGGAAGCAGTTTTATAAAAACAGAAAGCAGAATTAGGTGACATCATTAAGTACTGGGCACTACATTGAACTCTGTGAGGCGCTTTATAAACCTCAGAGTATGAGAAAAGTTTCTGCAAGGGACTCCAGATGGCGAAAGACTGTGGCTCTTTCCTGGATGTATTTACCAACTGTGCTTTATTTTCCCCCTTTAAAAACATGGATAAAAATAGTGCCTATCTTACAGAATTATCATGGTGGTGATTACATCTATTAATACCTTAAAGCATCTTAGAACATTGCCTGGCATGGAGTACGTTCCCCCAAAATGTTATAATTCAACCCCCTAACAGACAATTTCCTTCTTTATACATATTTTATTTTCAATTATAAAAGTTAAAATATATTTTATTATAGAAATTTTGATAAAAGAGTAAACAATAATCACATGTAACCCTTCAGCCACAGATGACCACTACACTTAACAAAGAAACATCCTCATATTTTAATAATGTTGGTGGTTTTTAAGTGTTTTCAAATCCTTTACCATTTCTTGCTTCAGAAGATGGAGTATGATTTTTCTCTCCTTGAATGGGGACTTGTTAATTTGATTCTAACAAATATGTTGAGGAAGTGATGCCATGTGACTTGTGAGTGTGCCATGGAAGGCTTTGCTACTTCTGTCTTACTCATGTGGACTGTGTGCTCTAAGGGAAGTAGGTCACCATTTTGTGAGGACACCCAAACAGCTTGTGGAGAAGCTCATGTGAGGAAGAACTTAGATGTCTCACAAGCAACCACAACCAACTTGCCAGTCATGTAAACGAGTCATCTTAGAAGGGGATCTTTCCAAGAGGCAGTCATGGCTCACATCTCGACTATAACTTCATGAGAGAGCTAAACCACTTGTAAGTTCTTGACCCAGAGAAGCCATAAGACAATAAATGTTGGTACTGTTTAAGTTACTCAATTTGGGGGTAATGTATTTCACAGCACTAGATAACTAAAGCAATGGATATATATATAGTCATGTATAATGTCTAGAATTTCTGTTAGTTTTTTCCTTTCACCTAGGCTCGTTCTTTTTTTTATAAACTTTCATTATAAATTCTATATGTGGCTTTATCACTTTGAATAGTTTACAATGGTATTTTCAAATGTTTTTAAAAATTGTCCTATTATCAATAGTTACGGGGGAGAAAATTCTGTCACTTTTTATAAGTTGACTCTCCCACCATGGCTTATTTCCTCCTGTGGTTTGTGATTTCTGTTGCTAAATTCACTTGGAAGTGAGTCCAGAGTGTTCCTTAGATCCTGGGCACCTCCCTCTGGGTGGACTTACATGTTCCTCTGCTGAGACCTAATGACTTTTACCAGTGCAGGCCAGTTTTATGTTAATTTCTGGTTTCCATGGCTCACACCCAATAGATCTTATGATCATGGACCCCATTTTCACATACAATCCAGGCTTGGGATTCTGATTTCTCACTGTGGTTTTTTTCATCTAGGACACTAGGGAAATCATAAGTAAACTTCCTCACAATGACCCTGGAATGTAGGGGTGTTTCTTGAGTGCTCCCTTTACCAGTTGGGGATTTCTGACTTGATACAGAAAGCTTATTTCCAGCTCCCTCTCACCATACAAACCTGAGGCCTCAGTCTCCCATCTCCACACAGACATTAACCTCAAGCATTGAATAAACACTTCGTTTGAGATTCCTAAGGATATCCCTTTCTTACTTTCAAACTTAGCTATGTATTTAAAATATATAATTTTCCAGTATTTCTTTGTTGAAGTGGGACAAGAGAATTTCATACATCAGCTGAATCTGCCCTATTAATCAGACGTCCTCCAGAATCTTCTTTATGCGTAACATTTTTGTATAATTATATTCATGCTGGCTCCACAATTTTTAATTTTGCTTTTTCATTGAATATTACAATAAAATCACTAAAATTTCCCAAGATTATTAAAACTCTTTGTGAACTGAATTTGAATGACTGTAAAATATCTCATCAGAGAAATAAATATACACAAATTTACTTAATATTCCCCCTTTGTTGGACATTAAGTTTTTCACTACACTACTGCTAAATGGGAACTCATTTGGTCTTGAGTATCCTTTGGGGAGGAGGGAGATATTTCACTATTTTTTTTTTAGAACTGAGGATGGGTAGAGGTAAAATAATTTGCCTATGGCTGTACAGTCAATCCGAGGCAGAAGAAGGACCCATTCAGGTGGTTTGACTCCAAAGCAAACAATCTTAACAGATGCTCTTTGACTTGTATTATATTCTTTTAAACAATAAGGAATTACAGTCACATTCTCTACCAACCCAGATCTGCTCATGGAAACCACCAGGAGAACACATCACTCAACACAGGTACCGACAGAGCTGGCAGGTGGGACCAGCCAGTTCATATGGTCTCACAGAACTTGGGTTATTTACTCTGGTTCTTCTTAAAATGAAAAAAATATACACTTATGTAGAACTGTATCTGGGAAACTCTCTAGTTTAAGCTTCTGAATGTTTCTGAAGACCCAAGACCCCTCAACACACAAACAATGCAATTTTATTGTGTGTTCTGTATATAAACTCCCCTCAAAATGTCATCTTAGTTTCTCCTCTCTGGTATTTATCAGAGTCCCACAGCTACAGAATCTCTTCCCTTTCTGTTTTGCATCTCAGAATATCATGTTCACTGAGACAATAGCATCGAACTCTATTGATTCATATATGTTATTCAATCCAGATAGAAAATATTCCTACATATATGTGCACACTTACAGAACCTTTCTGTGAGGGCTACCTTTAAAAAAAATTGTTGTTGCTTTATTACCACCTCTACCAATAAAACAGCATACCTCCTCTTTGGTTAACACATTAAAACAAAAATTATGTCAGATCCTCTTTACTATCCTAAAGAGTATGTCCTGGGAGATGCGAGGCAGTGTCTTACACCATGAACTGTAGCTTACTATCCAGTTTCGAACACAGTAACTTACCCTATTTTCCAAAGTGTTAGTGGCAACACCATGTTGCTTTTTTTCTCTTCTTTTGATAAAATGGATGCCTTGGTCTAGTCTTGGACATCTCATAACATGCCGAATTCCTCTCTGAAGAACAGTATAGAGGCTGGCACACGATGTGCAGTGGGCCTCAGAATACAATGAGCCGGGAGTTCCATTTTCATTGAGAACAGCTGCTCATTTGCTGTGGCGAAGAGGCCTCAGGGTTAGAAGGGACCGAACTGCTCAGCCTTTAATGTTTTTGCAAAATTATCTTGTTGACAAGTGCAGCATTATAAATTTGAGTCCATTAGCTAAAAGGATCCATAAATATTTGAATAATGGCCTTTTTAGAGTTTTACCAGTCTATCAAATTTGTCACATGTCCACTTCTTGCAATTTTCCTACTGCTGAAAAGAAAAGTGCTGAACTAAATCTTATGGGTGGTTTCTAGACATGGGTATTTTTTCCTTGCTTTCAAATGGAAACGCATTGCTGAACGTAAGTGGATTAACAAAACCACATTATTATGTATCTTGTAGTAGCAGCAGAGGATATACTATCTATCCACTAACATTTCCCTCACCTTCCATGCTGTGGAGTCTAGTCAGCAAGGCTCTGTTTCTAGCCTCACATCCAAGAACGACCCGGTGATGAGTCCTAGCCAATGAAATGAGAGAGGGTGTGACCTAAGTCTTCTCTGCTGTCTCTTTCCCACATTTTCTTACTAGAAACTGAGGATTCTGGGAAGTAGATGATGGAGCCATACACTAGAAGGAATTTGGTATCCTGCACCATCTCCCTAAGTAAAGCCAACCACATCAAACCATGAACACCAACACTGGTATGTTGCATGCTTGAAGATGTACTTCCACTTTGTCAAGACATGGAAATTTGAGATTGGTTTTAGCAGCTAGCAATAGCCCGACTAATAAAGTGATTTGTTATAAATTAAAATAGTAGCAAAACTTATTTTTATACTCTGGAATTTCAGATTTCTTTTTATTTATTTCTTTCTTTTTATTTTATTATTATTATTTTTTGAGTTGGAGTCTCACTCCGTCACCCAGACTGGAGTGCAGTGGCACGCTCCCAGCCACCGCAGCCTTGCCCTGCTGGGTTCCGAGATCCTTCTGCCCCAGCCTTCCAAGTAGCCGGAACTACAGGCGAGCGCTACCGTGCCCGGCTAGTTTTTGATTTATTGTAGAGACAAGGTCTCGTCAAGTTGCCCCAGGTGGGTCTTGAACCCGCAGGCTCAGGCAATCCACTCTCCTGGGCCTCCTAAAGCGCTGGGATTACAGGCTGAGCCACCGAGCCCGGCCAATTTATTTTATTTTAAGGATGTGACGTACAATTCAGGATTAGGTCTACAAGTGGTCATTGTACAGGTAAAGTTTGGGCAAAAAGAGATCTCCTAAATTTTGGAGCAGTAACCCTCGTAGGTTTCCAAAAGGTGAAACACAACTTGGCTCTATGTTGTTTGTATTAGATTAGAAGTCTACAAAAGACTGTGTGAACATCTTGGTGACTGCCACAGGTCGGTATTGAATATGTCATACTACCACCTGTTTGTCTGACTTCGAGAGACTATGACACACTCTCAACCAACAACTACAAACAGCAGCAATCTGAATTCCTATCACAGAGTTCAGCCTCAAACTGTCACGCTGGTGGTACCTGTGGAAGGTCATTGTACACATTTCATCTGCATTTCTCGTCATTATAAGTCTACTGATAGATGAAAGAGCTCACAATAGAGCTTTATCTACTAAACTATAACCATCTTCAGGGAATAACACTTTAGTGTCCTTCTCTCTGTCTATGGAATGATTTTAATGGTTAACATTCACTGAACTTTTACTTTGTGCCAAGTATAGTGCTAGATGTTTTATAAACATTATTCCTACTAATCCTTATAATAACCCTGTAGGATTTACATAATTATCTCCAGGAAACTGAGACTTAGAGAGGTTAACCAAGTTGCCAAAACTTACACAGCTGGTAAGTGGTAGAGCATGAATTTAAACTTGGATCTGCCTTGTTCCAAAGCCATGTGCTGTGGGAATATCATAGAAAACATTATGAACAGCCACATGGAAAATTTATTTTATAACCCAGGGTTTTGCAACCTTCAATTACTGACATTGGGGCCAAATAATTATTGATTGTGAGGGGCCATCCTGTACATTGCAGAATATTTAGCAGCATCCCTGGCATCTACCCAGTATATGAGTGTCACCTCTCCTCCTTCAGTTGTGACAACCAAAAATGTCTCCAGACATTGCCTGATGTTACAGGGGGACAATATTGCCCACAGTTGAGAACCACTACTATAATCTGTTAGAAATAAATTTTCTTCCCCTAAGGAATGGATGCAGTCTTTTTTTTCTGATAAAGAAAATGATATAAGAGATTGTGCCTCCATTTTTGCTGTTGGTGCCAAGGAACTCAAAGCCAAATTTAAATTTCAACTATAGCAGATAGATATTCTCATAGTCCTAAAGAATTTTCATTGATAATTTTTTCTAATTATTGATCTTCTCTTTTTCCCTGCCTTCCTTATTTCTCTACTTTTCCCCCATTATGGCTGTCTTTCTCTAAAATAATTTGAAATACTTTACAGAAGATAGCAAGGTATAAACACAAAAATATATTTTTTAAACTGATTTTGAAATCAACTTGCATAATTATGTGATCAAAGCTGAATCTTTCCAGGAAAAATAAATATTTCCATATTAAAAAAAAATCTTTTCAATGATTCTCTCTGACATTAAAAAAATCGAAGTTGGATTAAAAAATTGAATTTTATTGAAATTTTCTGGATCCCAGAATCATATTTTAAAATGGATTCAGGCACAGTAGAATACTAGAAAGAATGAAACAAAAACCTAGAAAAGCTTTGGAAATAAGTTTAAAAAAAATTTCCCCTGCAACTGCTGAATAATATCATTCTATTAAAATATTTTTATATTTCTATAGTATAGTTTCTATGTAGAAGACAGGATGACAAAATGTGTACCTTTCTAAGATGATTTTCTTAGATTTAGCTACTACTAATACTCTGAATTGATACACAAGGATTGGTTCAGCCAGTTAAGAGACTCCACTTTTAGAATTCTACCACATGTTTTCACAAATGAATTTTCCAGTCTGTCAATTACTGGGGAGATAAAAATTGGGTCCAGAACAAAGGGTGACTCAGAGGCTTATTTGGAAATTTGGGATTTCTGGTTCTGCTTTGACAGATTTGGAAGAAAAGGCAAAACATTTCCTGTAAATACCATCGCTGGGATGGCTTCTCACTCTCTCATTCCTCCATCAAACAGAAATCTATATTGTGCCTTGAGTCGAGCCCCAGAGAAATTATCAATATTCACACATCTGGCACAAATCTGTTGGAAGGAAAAAAAAAACCCATCATGCCATCTGTATTTCTTCAATCGTTTTATAGCACAGCTCCAGTCTCTGGTCGTCATTTTGTCACTCAGTCTTGTAAATATAAAGTTATATTACTTCTTGGCTTGTTTGAGGACATCGTTCATCATAAGGGGAGGATGAGGAGGTGATGTCACTGCCAGGAAAAAAAAATTTTTTTTAAACTTGCCTTTCCCAATCCCCCACCTTCCCTGGAGTATGAAGGAGCCAAATTTCATCGAGTTTGGCACAGTTGTAGGAATTAACATGACTGAAATGTATGCCAGATTTCAAAACAATTTCTAACAGTTTCTGTGAGACCGTGTAAGCAACTGAAAATTGACATGTTGTGTTGTGCCCGAGTCAGCCAACTGCTGTCACTGCATAATTAGATTTTCCTGCATGAGAGGAAAGAGTTTCCTTTAAGAAATTATGAAATAAGGCAGCAGCTAATATAAGATATAAGTGGGCCTGTTATTCACAAAGAGGTAGCTTTCCACCAAAGAATGACTTTGGACACACGCACGCACGTGTGTGCACACACACACGTGCACACCCAGGAGATGCCTATGGCCCTGGATGTGTGTGCCTCACATGCTCTTTGCAAAGGGAAGAGGATTTACAGCACAGGCCAGATGGAAGTGGGCCCACTTGGCTGCCCAACGAATGGCTGAAACCCAGAACCAGGAACAGATTTGGAGTTAATGAATGTGCAGTTGCTTCCTTCTGATATGGACTAGATGAAGCAGAGTATGCTGGGTGCCCCAATATTTCTTCTCTCCCCTCTTCAACAGTAAAAATAATTTTCATTTAGCATGGGGTCACCCAACTAACGACTATATTCCACAGGCTCCCTTGAATCTTGGTGTAATCGTATAACTGAGTTCTGGCCAATTAAGAATGAGAGGAAATATGTTTCCAGATTCCATATAATGTCCTTAATAGAAAAGGAGGGTTCCTTTCCCTTTCTCCCTCCCTGCCTTCTGAGGATAGAAGCATAGGCATGCTCATAAGCCACCTTTGACCAGGAGGATGATGTCTATATTACAGAGATGAGACCTGCACCCTAGAGCTTTAATACAGAAAGCACCAAACCCCTGATACTTTTAAGTCATTCCGCTGACCTTGGATGGCCTTCTGGACTGTCCTATAAGAGACAGGTCAGTTACTGCTTGGCTTAAATCATTCTATTTTGGGGTTTTGTATAACCACCACCTTCTCTGTCTCCTAATCAATACTGCACACTTGGAAATAACCTTCACAGTTCATGAGAGTTTGTTCCTTGTAGACACAGGAGTGTTACCACTTGAGGACATATGTATTTTTATTTTCCAATTATGCCCTTTGGAATAGACACTTTCCCCCAAATAATCATATATTTTTGAAATGCAAAATATGACTCAAAATATCATTCATTTGTTCATTTATAATGAGGTGATTACAATTGTTATTTTTTACTATCTGACAAATGAAGAAACTTTAGAAAAGTGAAAGACATTGCCCCAAATCACATGACTAATAATTTCTTTTCTTTTTGTTCTTTACATTATCTTTTCAAGTAGAATAAGAAATGAGTTCTTAGCAAACAGAAAGACGTTTAACAAATACTAAGTAACTGAATCAATGACTGCATCCTTAAAATAAAGTAGTAAAGCCAAGATTGGAACTCAAATCTGTTGACTTCAAAGACAGTAATTTTAAATCCCATATTGTCTTTGCTCCCTGACTATGTCTTACACTAGGATTCTTTTAGTTGGATTTGTGAGTAAAAATTTCAGTGGCATTTGTAAAAAATAATCATGATAATTTTAAAATCTTCAATTTGTTTAAAGGAATCTTACATCAAGACTTTTTCCTGTGGCCAGTAACAGAAGTCTTTACTTAAACTAGCTTAATTATTGATGAGGCCTTGTTGACTTCTGTAACTGAATCCTCAGGACATGATTTGTGTCATCTCTCAGCATAGTTCTTCTCCAAGTTGGCCTCACTCCCAGGTTCCATATGATATCAAAATGGCTGCCAGTCTCTCCAGGCCAACATCCCATCCTGTTTAATTCCAACAGAAAGGAACCCTAAACACCTTGGTCTGATTGCATCATGAGCTTGTTTGTCAATCAATGACATGTCCTAGAGGTTTCAGGGATCTGATTGGCTGGGCCACTCACTCTAAGAGTGTAAGAATTCCCAAGAGACCAGAGTGCTGTTTCCAAAAGAGTAGGAAGTGGTTGCTGGATAAACAGCATTAACAATTGCCCACTGTAAGACTCTATATATTCAGAACTGCCCCGCTGTAGGAATCTCATATGTTTTTATTATTCTCTCATTCAGGTTTGGCCTAGAATATTGTTATCTCCCTACAGATTCCTCTGCTGATTTCCAATCCTAGACACCTACCCACAAACATGTATTCACAATCAGTACACACACACACACACACACACACACACATACACACACTGTTCACGCCTCTGCTCAATGTTATTCTAATTTCCATAAATACTACTCATCTTCTGGGCACAACACTTTCCTTGGGCAATACAGTACACATTTTGTAGCTCAGGTCTGCCCAAAATGGGTTGTGTAATCTTGAACAAGTAACTTACCCTTTGTAAATCTTGATATCTTCATCTGATAATGAAATCATAATCATTCCCACCTAACTGGGGTATTGTGAGGATAAAAAAAATAATGCATATAGCACTCTATATCTAAAGCCTAAACTCAAAAGATGTGCTAGTTAGTACAGACAAAAGGTCCCTGAGTTTCCCTCCCCAGGCGTACTGTCTCTGGAGAGTCCTAATTTGTCTGAACAATCTGACCCGAACTGCCCTTTTTCTACCTTTCACAATACTTAATATTGAAACAACATTTATTGGCTCTCACGCATACACTGCATTGGTTTTCTGTCTTTCCAATAGTCCAACCTCTGTGCCAGATGATGCTCCCATTCCCACAATGAGATTCCAACTCCTTTTTGAAGGCTAAGCTTCATAATTGGTGTGGTGTCAGCCAGACCAGGGTCTAACTCCCAGCTTCACCATTTACTAGCTGCAAGATCACAGGCAAATTATTTAATGTATATGAACTTCAGTTTTCATCTCTGCAAAATAGGGTTGATGTCAAACATGAAGACAATGTGTATACAGTGCTTTAGTATGGTTTTAGACACATGGTAGATGCTTAATAAATGGCAGCCATTATTTCAAATCGCATGTACTTTTAACCTGCTTCAATAATTTAATTTCCCATCTGCATAACCCTATGAAATAGTCATGGAATATGTTTAATTGACCTAAAGTTCAATCTCTTATGTGTATGTGATTGGATCAATACTCAGACATATTTTGCAAACATGTCTACATGGTCATTTCAGAGCAGAAGACACATGCAGATTCTTTACTAAGAAATTTTTACCAGCCACGTTCAGAGCAAGAATCATGACCAAGAACCAAAAAGAACTGAATTTTTATGAGGAATTGAAAATACATGGGAGACTACTTTTATTATCTCATTGGATCTTCCAATAGTCCTGAATAATGAGCGACCCCCAAAACATAATGGCTTGGAACAACAGCAATATAATATTTTCACCATTCAGTGGGTTGACTGCATGGCTTCTCTGATGGTTTTATTTGGGTTCATTCATAGGTCCTCATTCAACTAGATGTGCAGTTAAGCTGTAATGTTCAAAATGGCCTCACCCACGAGTCCTGCAGTTACTGCTGCTATCAGAGCACCTTGGTTCTTCAGCAAGTGGTCTCTTATATGAGCCAAACCAGCTTTTTTGCAGCATGGTAGTATCAGGGTAGAGCTTCAACAGGCAGATTCCAACAGGACAATGCCAATGGGCTAGTGATGATCAATCCTCAACTTGCCTAGCGCATTCTAATAGACAATAACATTCCATTGGCCAAAGTAAGTCACAAGATCAATCCCAGAGTTCATCTGGATAGGCACTGGACTCTGCCTCCAAATGACAGCTGTATGACCAAAAATGTATGACCATTTTTATTCTATTACAGAGAGTTTTAAATAAGGTAACATGTGGAAACAGAAACCAGAATCAAATTCAGGTCTGAATATTCCTGTACTCCTTCCAGTTTTCCAATATAGAGTATCAGAATAAACCAAGAATGATAATTTTCATGATCATTTAGACATGTGTCTTACTTTTTAAAAAAACGCATATTAAAGATCCTACTATGTAGTAGGCATTATTCCTAGCTCTGGGTATAGAGTATACAAGAAATCAAAGACTCTGTCATTAGAAGGCTATGAACATGTAATAACACTTGATTATTGGGATGAGAGTAACCAAAGGAGAGCAAGTCTTTAAACTGATTGGTCAGGAAAGTCCTCTCTGGGGAAGCCTGGGAGAAACAAAGGCAATTATGGGAAGACAGTTTTAAGCAAAGTGTCTAGCAAGTGTAAAATCCCCAAGGCAAGAAGGAGCATGGCATCAGGGGTACAGAAATAAGCCAATGTGACTAGAACAGAAAAGGCAAGAAGGAAAGTAGAGAGGAAGAGTTCTGAGAAGTAGAAAGAGACTTTCTTACGGGATCTTGAGAGCAAAGAAAAATGTTTTGATTTTGTTCTCATGGAAATAGGAAGCAATTGGAGCACTCTGAGTGGGGTGGTAGATCTTGTTTACATTTGACCTGGGTAACACTTGAAGACACCACAGCTCTAGCTGTTAGGACATGGTATGTAGATTACAGAGCAGCAAAGGGGAAGCAGAGCTCAGTTGGAAGACTAAGTGCTGGATATGGCGGTGGACATGGAGAGAAGAGGATGTCCCGTGGCACAGTTGGCATAAGGGTTTATAAGACTTCATGATAGATTTCTTATGGGATGGAGGCTAGTTTGGATAGAATACCAGAAATGGAGTTGAGAATGTCAGCAAATGCCACTCACTGGGGCCACAGGTAATCATCAGCAAAAGGTGAGTCTACCTTACTAAATGTATTTGTCTTACCTTACTAAATGTATTTGTTTTACCTTACTTTCAAACAACATGAATAGACATCTCTCTTGATTCTTTCCAAATTCATACAGTGTATTAGGTGGAAAGGACAAATGCTTTAATGATATGCAAAGGAAGAAATGGGAGTTCAGAAATGCATACTTCCTGGTTGCTGAGAATGTTTTATATCCCAGTCATGTTCTCTGATTAGAATGTGGGCATTCACCTGTAAACTAAAAGGCAGTCAACTCTAATAATGAGAAAAGAAGAGATGAACATCATCTGGGCTGTATCCCACTGTCCATATGGACACTTAGTGGATGACACATCCTAATACAGTGCAATAATCATGGCAACAGTAATATTTCTCAATAAAATTGAGACATATTAGCCTCTCCGTAATCCACTTCCCAGTTCTCATGTCTCCTTAAACCTCTCTTCAGCCCTTTTCTAATTAACAAAGTCTAAAATTGCCTTTGGCACTTATATGAATGGAACAAACATTCAACTTTTACATATACCTGTTAGCTTCAAAATACCTAAATCAACCCATATGATTCAAGAGGCAGCCACATCTTGTCAAGGCAAAATACCTAGATCCCCATCTTGTCTAATAAATTACATCCTAAGACTTAGTTCTCTGTTGCCTGCATATTTTTTCGTGCATAAATCTCCCCCAAACAATAAATCATCTTTCTGTCTAACCTATCATGTATGGGCTCATTACTTCACACATCATAATTATAATCAACGAACAAAACTCAAGAAAAAAAATCTGAACAATGGAATAATACTTTTTTTTCTTAACATCAGTGCAACTTTGTGTGATCAAAGCTTATAATAAGATAGATGGGTGCTTTGGATGATTTCAATGCAGGTATTTTACATTTTGCAGAAATTCTTAACAGGTCCAACTACCTAAGGAAAAAAAATAGCTCTTTTTGCCTTTAAGACTTCTAACTCTGATTTTTTAAGTGCACAGATAACTTTAATACCTAAATTGAAAAATGAGAAGAATATCCGTAGGGAAAAAAGGAGCTCATTGCTGCCTCCCTGAAGTTCATCAAATGTTGTCACATATTTCTCTAACATTTTTGACTTGGTTAAGTGCAAATTTAGGTGAACACACTCTTTTCCCAGGGTTCATGGCAACAGAAATATAATATGTATTTTTTGATTAATGAGTGCAGCTCTACACTCTGAGTGATCTTAGGCAAATGGCACTTTCTAGAGGCAGAGGGCTGGACCAAGTAACCTCTCATTTCCATTATTCCAGACTCAGTTGTCACTAACTTTTTAAGTACTCACTTCAAACTCCTTCTTAGGTATATCTGCAGAGTATAAAAGCCCAAAACCTCCATTCTCAGGATTTAAAAATTATAAACAAGGGTGTATGTTAATTTCCTCCATAACTATGGAGGAAGATTTAAGTTGGTAATTAAGCAATGGGAGAAAGGTGAAAGAAATTCACCTTTAGTTATAATATTGCTTGGGAAATTAGTGAATTATAATTCACGTGCTTAATAAAAAAAATTCCATGCACATAAGTCCAAATCCTTTTTGAATTTGTGAGTTTGGGTAACAATGTCTAATTCACTGATAGACTAAACCCTCTTGTCAATCTTGCTTTTTGTTTCATAATTATCATTGATGCCATTTCGTATGGTGTTCTTGTAGTTATCAAGGACAAACTGACAATAACCAGGTCATGAGGAAGCTAGTCATGAGGAAGCCTAGCCAGTTGACTAGGAAGTTTATAAAATGCTGGCCCCACACAAGGCTGTCTCTGAGAGGACCATGTATACAAACCATGAATATCTCATTCTATGTTATAAAATGTTTCCCAGAATCTTTGTCTCCTATTAGCTATGTGGCCTTGAGCTTGAAGCTTAACCACTCTGTGCCCCAGTTTCCTCATCTGTTAAATTTTGGGGTTGTAGTAAGAATTTAGTGAGTTAACACTTGCAAATTGCTTAGGATGGCATTTGGCAAGTGTTAGGGTGTTTATCTTGTTGTGGCCATTGTTGTTATATGTCTTTATTTAGAGAACTTGTATTTGCTCTTCCTGATTCAGCTGTTTAAGTCCTCCTCTGAGACGCCTTCTTGACTTTCCTAGGCAAAGTTCGTCATCTCTTCTGTACTTCCGAACTTCTTCCATTCATAAGAAATGTGATTATAATTATTTGTTCTTACATCTGTTTCCCCCGCTGATCCCTGTCTGCCCCTTTATTGGTATCTTCTCTCCAAATAGTCTTTTATGTATCCAGCCCAGGCACCAGCATATTCCTTGCACATGTGAATGAAGGAATGCATTTGCTCTTGGCAAGTCAATTGGCAAAGAATTTAGGTTGGTTCTAGAAATAAATATGAAAACAATAAATTATTTTGCTTAGTCTTAACATTTTAAAAATATTCACTTGAATTAGAATATCACCATTTTTAGCCGGGCTCGGTGGCTCAGCCTGCAATCCCACGCTTTGGGAGGCTGAGGTGAATGGATTGCCTGAGCCCGCAGGTTCGAGACCCACCTGGGCAACTTGGCAAGACCTCATCTCTACAATAAATCAAAAATTAGCCAAGCATGAGAGTGCATGCCTGTAGTTCCAGCTACTTGGAAGGCTGAGGTGGAAGGATCCCCAGAGCCCAGCAGGTCGAGGCTGCAGTGGCTGGGAGCGGCCACTCCACTCCAGTCTGGGTGACAGAGTGATACTCCAACTCAAAAAAAAAAAAATCACCATTTTGCAAGAGTAAGCAAATAAATTTAGTCAATGATCAATGAGTGCTACATTAGAGAAAAAATAGATAATATTGAACAGTATGTGCCTCTGGATGGAGAAACCAATACCACTTCTAAAATAGTTCGTCTTATCACAATAAAAGCAAACCTGAATAGATCAAGCCTCTTATCAAATGATCAACTTACAGGAAATACAAGGGACAGAGAAACATGTTACCTGACACTATGATGATGAAATTAGTAAATTACAGACTATGGCAAACTCTGCAAGATAAATGACCAAATAAATTTTAGGGAAAATTAAAAAAAAAAAAAAACAAAAAACGGAAAGTAGATTGAAAGAAACTTAAGGGACATGTCGACCAATTGCCATATGTGGAATGTACTTTAATCCTGATTTTAAAAGGATCCAAATACTAAAATTATAAAACAAATCAAACACTGAATGGATATTTGATAGCATTTTTGTTTGGTCTACTTAGGGTTTAAAACTTTCTTGAATAATTTTCCAACATTCAAAACTAATAAGATTTCACATAAAATCTATATTTTTGAGCTTTCTTAAAAAAAAAAAACAGAAGATCTGGTAAAGGGCCCACATTTCTACATAGTTATTAGAAGTTGAAGTTCTGAAGCAAGGGAGAAATTTTCTGAGGGTGACAGTTTAGGGAGTAGCATACAGACTGCAGTTAAGGAAGAAGATGCTAAAATCAGAAATGCTTTTAAAATCAAGTCTGAAATAATGAGGTCCTGGGCAACTTAGAAGCAGAGAGAATGAAAAGCAAGGAGGAAACATCCATGCTCTGAAGTTTCCACAGGACTTGGTATAGAATGGACTTAAGAGGTGAAGGGAAGGACAAGTCATAATTGGCTCCAGGTTATGTTGCCTCCATGACTAGAAGAATGAGGGTTTGGAGAGGAACCTTGCCACATTGGGAATTGTAGGAACAGAAAATATATTGATTTTATGTTGGAATATTTTGGAAGATGGTGACACAAGAGATCAGTATAGATAACTATTTAAGCTAAATCACTGAACAGCATCCCCTTTGACATCTTGTAGACATTTAGAAATATGGAAATGGGATTTGTGTAACAGGCTGGAAATGCAGATGTTGGAAATCTGGTCAGTCCTCTCCTGACTGCTTCTAGAGATCCAGGATCAAGAGGTAATCAGCTCTCCACTGAGGAATTGGAGAGAAGTCGGAGGTATAGATGAGTAGTAGATATACATGGCCAGTGTACGTTTGAAGGAGTCAAAGCAAAGGAATGTGTGTGCATGTTCTAGGGAAATTTCTTGAAGGAATCGTCTCTTCTTGAACCATGTCATGAAGGAATAATAGACATAGCACATGACTGTGGAATCAATATAATAAAGCTTGCATAGACTCACCCAATATTTAATGAGTACCTACTACGTGAACAACTTATGCATATATGTGTATCTATATTTCTCCACTTGCTTTACCTTTCTTCATAACACTCGTCAATGCAGATATATGTTATATATGTGCTCACTTCTGATTATTATATTTTATTTTATTTTAAAGATGCGGGGTACAATTTAGAATTAGGTATACAAGTGGTCATCATACAGGTAAAGTTTGGGCCTCCCTTTGGTCCCCGTTTTGCCTGGTTAGAAATCAGGTATCCTTATTGATGTGCTCTACCCCACCACCCCATCAGTATCCCACTACTGACAATCCCTTTCTAATAGTAGTGTGGTAAATGTTCAGGGTCCACTCACTTGCTGATTCTTGCCAGTCTCCCCAAGTGAAATACAAGTTCTGTGAGAGCAGGAACCCCTTCTCTTGTTTACCAGAGTATTTTCATGGATTAGAACAGTTCTGGAAGCAGAGCAAGTTCTCAATCAATGTTATTTGGAAGTGTCCATCCTCACAGAGTTTACAGCCTAAGGTCAGAGGCAGAAAAGTGAGCAGACAATTACAACACAGTGTAACCAGAGTGAAAAGTTCACGAGGCTTGGGAAGCACACAGGCAGCGCCCAGAAGAAGATGAAAAGCTGCTTCCAGATCTTTCGGATAACTTACCTCATGGAAAGAGAAACAAGAGTTTATCCTCTTTGCAAAGTTCTTAAATAGCGGGTACTAAGACACACAAGCTCAAGCTACAGGGATGACAAAACCACATCGTTTTGATTCTATAACCAGCCAGCATTCACCTTATACAAATTTAAAATGCTAGGTGTGATTTTTGCACCAAATTTGTTGGTCCCTGGTGCCACTCAAATAGGGTAGGAGAGCTGACCATGAGAATGTTTATGTCATTCCTGAGATGCACAAAATCAGCTCAGCCTTGGTGGAATTAATCTAAAGCACTGGATGAGATGTGTGTGTGTGTGTGTGTGTGTGTGTGTGTGTGTGTGTGTGTGTTCAATTAGAACACATTTTCAGCCTTGTGAAGGAAATCAGTGGACAGTTATTATGCACTATCAGGAGATGAGGGGAACAGACCCTTCCGCTCTCACTCTGGCTAGCCAGTTTGAATATCAGGGTAAACTCCACCGCCCTTCTTATCAAAATGCTTCCGTGGCAAAGCAGCAAGAACTTGTCAGATACAGATGGTGATTCTGACTTCTCAATAGGGGAAAAAAAGGACCTAAATTAGACTTCTATAAAAAGAATATTGCATATTTATTTCCACAATAACACCCAGGAAAAACGTTAGTCAAGAAGCAAGCAATTGGGTGAATAAATAAGCTTGTCTTTGTTCTCATCAATTAAGTTATTACATCAGTTGGAAAACCAGTGAATTATAATACAGATGTTTAATGAAACACTACTGAGCCTATAAGTCAAACTCCTATTTTGTGGTGTGATTTTGGCTGCATAGTTTTGTGTGTGTTAAACCGTATTTATTAGCTGATACCCATTATTATTTTGAGCAAGGTATAATTCAGTTGTCAGGCTCCATCGCAGGCAAGGAGATTTAATCAGTAAGAGCCGCTTTGCTACTGAGTATAAAACAATGTGGGTTTCATGAAGCAATCACGGCAGTGTGAAAAAATGGGATTAATTAGTATTGTACAAGAACAGGCAGCATGCTCATTAAAACCTTGTGAGGTGGCGCTTGATAAACTGCCACTTGATAGGACCGCATTAATGTGACAAGGCAAAGACTTCATTTCCAAATCCTTTCTGATTGTATCTCGCTTTTAAGTTACCTGAAATGACCCGTGTTGGTGTTTGGAATACAAAGATCAAAATGACTGCCAGGTATCCCTGCGCCACCTGGACTGAGGATGCCAAGCATAGATAGGAAAGCTTCAAAGACAACTTTTTTTGAACTCGCAGTCAAACATGAATCAATAACTGCAAATGAGGCAGCGCCAGGGGTGGTGGATTTGCATTCGCACTCGGCAGGTTGGGCAGAAACTAATTTGACAATTGGCAATCCACCTTCATGAAGGCTACATACGAATCCTGTCTGTTTACCCAGCGCTGGTGATGTTTGGAAATGTATACAGCCTGAGGAAGTCTCAGGGACTCAAGAGAGCGATGGGGGAGACTTGGAGGGAAGGAGGAAGGCAGTGACTCAGAGAGCAGCTCTTCTTAGCACCTCTCTATCAGTGCCCACTGATAATCACAGCTATACCTCGCTTAACGAGGGGGGTACATTCTGCGAAATGCATTAGATGATTCTGGCGTTGTGTGAACATCTTGGAGAATGCTTACGCAGACCTAGATGGCATAACCTTCTACATCCAGGCTAGATACTATAGCTCCTATAGGCTACACATCTGCACAGCATATTTCTATACTCAATACTGTAGACAATGATGGCACAAGGGTATTTGTATATCTAAACATGTCCAAATACGGAAAAGCTACAATAAAAACACAGAATCATAATCTTATGAGAGTACCCTTGTATATGTGGTCCCTTGTTGACCAGGAAGTTGTTACACAGCATTTGGACTCTCAAAATGCCTCTCTTGGTTCCTAAAATGTATAGTCATTGATTATTGTGCTTTGTTTCCACAGTAAAAGCATCTGCACGTGAACAAAAGCCCTGTGAGAACAATATGCTTTGGGTAAAGAGTATTTTTTTGAGGTGTCTTGAACTCGTTTTCCTCTTGTGGCATCCGATTTTATTTTCTCTCAAATGTGGAATAGTTTGGGTTGAGTCTTCATGCTGTAGTTGTTTGGAAAGGGGACATGCTCGTGAGCTAACGTCAGTGGAAATGCATTCACAACAGTTCCCCAAATCCGTCATTTCCTCAGAGGATCTTCTCTTACCTGTATCCTCCCATCTTCTTACTCTCCTGGTGACTTTAGCTAACGCTGCTTATACAGCACCTCTACATAGAACAGTTTGTTGTGGGTATTTCTAGGACTAGAAAATGCTGCTCAGAAACCTTAAAGTCCCTGCACCCCCCCAACTATTTTACTAAAAAAAAAAATTAAGCTTGTTAAATCTCACCAGCATATTAAATTAATGCTTTCTACCATGAAGCGCAAGTGCTCAGCTCACAATTATAGGTTGTTTGCAATTGAACTTGGGCAATTCCACTACAATCTGCAGATTCAAGGCACTGGGCAGAAGTCAGGCTACCTGAGCAGGCTAGATAGGATTAGCACACTGCTTTATCAAGTGATGTGTTGCAATATTATTAATTTAAGCCCTAACATCTCATTGTTGTGATCTGAGCTGCATGATGTAATGCAATATGACAGCCATTGAATTAATAGAAAATGGAATTCATCTTTCAAAATTTCACACAAAATAAAGGCACAGAGACAGACAAAAATAAAGGGAGAAAGACAGACAGATAAATACCTTTAATACTTTTCTCTATTCAAATGAGTCTGCCTCTATCTGGCAGCATTTGGAGTATTATATAGCATCAGCCCATTTGCACTGAGACCCCGTCATCTTATTTATTCCTCTGTAATGCAAAGTAGTGAATATGTTCCTATTTTGTTTCTTTTATTTTAGCAAGTGAATTGCATCGAGGTAATATGCTGTAAGTGGAGGTTCAAGCATTACCATTTATGCATGACACAGTAATAGGAAATTTTCTGCCCCTCTTAGCTTGATGAGAACCTTCTGCAAAGACACTACCACTGCTTCAGGTAGTAGCCACCTTCTTGATTTATAATCTTACGGTGGCGGAAGAGGTGAGCTGGGTAATTTAAATCACTAGATTTCTCTAATGAACTAGGGCCAGGGAGAAAGCACTTTACATTGTAAAGGCTCCATTTCACCTTCCTTATGCCCCACATACTTTATCTCCAAATTTTTACATTATTTATACAAAAAGGGAAATGGTTCTCTCTCACAGGAAAATGAGTGAGCAAAGCATCTCCACTGATAGAATTTCTTCTACAATCCACTGCAAATCAGATACCCTCTCTCAGGGCAATCAGAACAGGGTTGCCAGATTTCACAAATAAAAATACAGGGTACCCATTTAAATTTGAATATCAGACAAACACTAAATAATGCAATATGGAGGACATGCTTATGTCACAAGTTATTTGTTGCTTATCTAAAATTCAGATTTAACTGGGTACCCTGTGCTTTATCTGGAATCTTAAACTAAGAGGAAGGTAGAAAGGAGTCATACTTAACCCAGTGAGGGCATGACATGAAATGCCAGGAGAAAATGCTCCACAAAGCTTGGGAAAATCGACTGTACAGGGAAGCCTTCTGGTCTTTCTGCCTCTTGGTGCTGCATTTTACTCAGCAGATGACTGAAGGCTTCACTGAGCTCTGAAATCAACTATCAGTCACTTTTTTTCCAACATGGATTGGCAATTTTTAAATGATGCTTCCTTACATATTAACCTCAAAGAAACTTTTCTACTGTTATATTTTGTATACAGAAAATGCAGTGGTTTGCAAACCTGAGAACTTCTAGAACCTTCCACCATCATCACACAAACAGCAAATGTCTCCAGCTATCTCCACAGACCACAGTTTCAAAAACATTAAACAGATATACAAACAAATACATGCAGGCGCGTGTCTATAGAAGCATCATTCACAATATCCAAAAGTGTTACAAATACAACCCAAAGGGCCATCAACCGGTGAATTGATAATCAAATTATGGACTATACCTACAATGAAGTATTATTCTCTGGAATGAAATACTGACACATGTGAACAATGTGGATAAACCTTAAAATTATGCTTACTGAAAGAAACCAAACACAGAAAGTTACATATCTTAATGATTCTTTTTATATGAAAAGTACAGAATAGGTAAATCTGCAGTAACCCATGGCAAATTAGGGGTTGTTAGGAACCAGGAAGGGTAGGGGCTGGAGGGTGGATGGGGGAGTAATTGCTGATGGATACAGGATTCTTTTTGGAGAGAGGAAAATGTTTTAGAACTAAATAGAGGTGGCAGTCACACAGAACTGTCAATATGCAAGTGCCACTAAACTGTTCACTCTAAAATGATTAATTTTATGTTTGGCGAATGTCATTTCAATACAAATAAATAAACAAATAATCAAAAAAGTCATTGATCTTAGTGAGAAAATAGAGTTTGCTAGTCTGCCTTTGGACTCGTTTTGAATTCTTTATTTTTTATTTACTTATTTTTTTTAGAGGCAAGTTCCTGCTATGCTGCCCAGGTTGGTCTCAAACTCCTGGCCTCAAGATATTCTCCCTCTTCAGCCTCTCAAAGTGCTGAGATTACAGGCATGAATCACTATGCCTGGCCTGAGTTCTTTACTAGCTGCAAAAAGACCTCCTCATTTTTTGTAATGTTTATTGATTAACATACATTTCTATATAAGGTATTATAACTAAAATAAAATGAATTGTGTACCTATAAAAGAGTCTTGGGTAGTAATACAGATGCTTTGTGCAAATTAGAAAAAGTGCCTTACTGGGGCCACTTGATAAGCTGAGATTTTGAGATTCATGTAAAGTCTCTGTTGTATGTTCTTCTTTGTCTTAAAAAAAAAAACCTTAGATAGGCCCAGTGGCTCATGACCACAATCCCAGCACTTTGGGAGGCAGAGGTGAGAGGATTGCCTGACCCCAGGGGTTCAAAACTAGCCTGGGCAACTAGGTGAGACTTCATCTCTACAATAAATCAAAAAAATAGCCAGGTGTGGTGGCACACACCTGTAGTTCCAGCTACTTAGAAGGCTAAGGTAGAAGGATCGCCTGAGCCCAGTAAGGTCAAGGCTGTGGTGGCTGTGATCATGCCACTACACTCCACCCTGGGCAGCAGAGTGAGACATTAACTCAAAAAAATTAAAAATTAAAAATGTAAAAACTATTCTTCACTCACAGGTCACACAAACAATTCTCCATGGGGCTGCATTGGCCCATGAATAGCAGTCTACCAGCCTCTGCTCTATATCTTGATTTGGGTGTTGGTTATATGTATGTATATGTTTATCAAAACTCATTGAACAGTACACTTAACACCTATACCTTTTACTGTATATATTTCTCAATAAAATACAGAAAAGTGCCTTGTAGTTGAATTAACATTCAAACAAATGCTAGCTAATATTATTTTCAATTCATATAAATAATATGCTTATTTCTTTTTAATTATAATGAAGAAAATATTATTTTTCCACATTGTAAAAAAAATTCAAGCAATATCTTCTAAGGTCTCCATTATGATCCTCTCACCTCCCACTATTTACACACAAACTTGCATTCCCTTTCCATAAAGAGAATTTGATTTACTAAAGCAGTATCTCAAACCTGGGAATACTCCAACCCCCCAAAAACATTCTTAGGCCTCTGGGACTCTTTGAGCCATAGTGAAAGAAACAGGCATCTTTGATAGACCAAACTGCCCATCCTATCTGGTGTCTAAGTAAGAACCAGCCAGGAGACCACAGACAAGTTTGCCTTTGATTGGCATGCTGCCAGGCCTTCCTTCCCGGTTTGAGCTCTTACCAACGTCAGCTCTGAGAGAAGAATGTTCTTGAAAAAGGAGATTGCATTGCACTTATCATCTAGCCGAACTACAATGTGAAACATTTCCAAAGCTAAGATACTATTTTTGAGAATATTTTCTGTATGTTCGTATCTGCATATGTGCATATTAGCATCACTGTTCACTCATGCTGAGGAATATTCTCCACAGAGCCAGCAATTCACAACTGCAGAGGAAGCAGTGTTAAAAAGTAGCATGAGGAAGGCTCCATGCAGAGTGGAGAAGTTCTCATCTATTTCAAGCAATGGAAGCCCTGGCATTGGTGGCAGTAGGAAATATAAAAATGCTTTGCTAAATGAAGCATAAGAGGACACTGGGGCATGGCTGCACAAACCAAATTATGGCATATATATTTTTTTTCTTTTTTTTGTTTTCTTGAAGTTCCCATCAGAACTTCGAAGTTGAGAGATTGTGGTGGGTATACTGTTCCTAGCTAGAGTTTCCTGTAATTAAGTTATTCATCTTTCTCTCTCTCTTTCTCATATATGACAGATAATTGGATGGGAAAGAAATAGAGTGCTTAATTAATGGAATTAATTTAATTATATTGAACAGTTTTTATCACTTATTATGTCTATATGTCTATGGTTGCCACGTGCTATTTGAAACAGGGAGAAAGAACAAAGAGGTGCTGACTGCTGTCCTTGGGAACCTACAGTCCTGTTGGGTAGATAAGGTGAGAATCCTTACACCATCATTACAGCAGGCATTATGCCTGACCTTGAGCTTGGGTTGCCCTGACTCAATGAATTATCACCATAACTCAGGAAAACAGAACTATTTTTATATACATTTTACAGCTGCAACAACTGAGGCTAGTCAAATATCTAGCCAAGATTTTACTCCAACCCCTCCCCAAAAGTAATGAAGCTAGCATTAAAACACAGCTCCATTCTATGTTTTCAAATCATGTCCCTTCACTATGTTCCCAAATAAAACTGAATGAGTCATGTAATATCTAAAATTCCAGAAAAGCATCCAAGATGACTAAGGTCTAGAATGGAAAAACTATAAATGAACACTTTAGCTACACCTGGAAATAGGAGTAATTTCTGAGTGTGCAAAGATAGGAGGAATGGCATTTCATAGGGAGATCTCAACTTATCTAGGATGGATTCCTGGAAATGTCAATAGAAAAAAACATTAAATTCTCACAAGGGAATTTTAGTCCAATTAAAACAATTGCTTCAATTCATTTGCTGTCAAGTATTATCTTTTTACAGATACCCTGATCTGTTAAAATTGATCAGAACATGATGAATATTTCAAAAAAATCACTCTTCTTAGCGGTGAGGACAGTGACATGTCATAAAATTTTGGACAACTGCACATGCTAGAGTACTGCAGAGAGCCCTACAATTTTGTTTGGTACATGGTCGAGTAAGGCGTCTCAAATACAAGTTGGTGCATACTTTATGCTCATAGATGTTGAAAGGAAAAAACAGGGGCTAGTAGGAATAAAGACATACAAAATAATTCCAAAGGAATTTCCAGTCTAGAAACATCTAATCTGTTTCAATTCTCTGTTCTGTGCTTGGTAACCAAGGACTCGGTAACTTTCCTAAACTGTTGAAAGGGATGTGATTGGCAAACTAGCTGAGTGCCTGGGAAACGCCCCCGGAGCAGCGGGTGGGGGGGGGGGACAACTGGGAGGACTATCCTGCCGCCTCCCGTTGGCGAGAAGGATGCTAGGGAGCAGGAGGAGGAGCTTTCGCTGTGGCTCTTTGTGGCCTCTGTTACTATGGCAACGTCCCTCTTTGTTTCCCTAGCTCCAGAGCTGCCGCCTCATTTAGCGACTGGCATTCAGGTGAGGCAACTGCATGATGGCATTAGGAAAACGAGGAGGTGGAAAAACAACAAAACTGCTTGTGCAAAGAGCACATGCGCACATCCTGGCACCGAGAAGTCACCGCGGGGAGGAGTTTCCGGACCTCTTGCCATTTTCTTTTTAAGCCAATCAGCGTCATAGGGTTGTAATTGCTGCTGAATAATATGCTTGGGCGAATTTTTGCTTGATTCTGGCTGTCAGTTGGATGAATGCCTTTCATACATTCTTCTGCTGCCTGCAATGCTTTGCTCTTTCTCACTCCGTGGAGGGGTCACTCCTCTAACAGGCTTTCCCCGACCACCCCCTTTACCCCCTGCAAATGAACTAATATTCTACCTCAGCCTCCTGTTTGCAGTGGGCAGAAAATTCATGCCTATTTCATTGATTGTCTTGTATTCACCAGCTTTTGATGTCTTCCCAGCTAGACTCCAACCTCCATGAGGGCAGGAGTGACACCAAATGGAATGTGTTGGGCCAATGATAACATGAATATGCATAGCATAAATAAGATGATAATTTTGAACACGTGCTAAGGAACTGAGACTCTGAGTGCCATCTCAGTGGCTTAGAGTCTTTCTCAGTTCTCTTTTCTCTTAAAAGGACAAGAGTCATATTAAAATAAAAGAATGTGTCCTGAGTCTTAACTTATTCTTCTCTCACTTGCAGTGCCCGCTCCATGGAAGAACTTTTCCACATCTTAAGGAAGTCTAGTCAGATACTCACTGCTGAATAAGGTAGGGGGTGAGAGAATGTTGAGCTGTCATTCAAAGAGTGGGGCAAATTGAGCTCCAGGAGCACTCTTGGACTAGGCATTTTTCTGTCAGGTTGAGATCACAAGAAACAGAGGGTCTCAAGGTCCTTATATATGTTATTTAAAAAAATGTATTATTTATTAATTTTAGAGTTGTGGGGTACATGTGAGCATTCACTACATTAGCAAATTACCTGCAGATGAGGTTAAGGCTTCTAGCATGCCCTCTCTCGCCCTGGTAGTGGACATGGTACCCAATGAGTGGTTGGGTGCCCCTTATTCCCCCTCCCACCCCTCTTTAGCAGTGCCTTGTGTTTGTCTTGTGTGCCCAATGTTTAGAGCTCACTTATGAGTGAGAACATGCGGTGTTCGGTTTTTGTTTCTGTGATAGTTCACTTAAAATGATGGTTTTGAGATATTTTAAATGCTAAGCAAAAGAAGAGAGAAGATAGCATAAATGAGACAGAGAATAGAAAAAGTCCCACAAATGCACAACATCCTTTCCCCATCTGCTCATTTGGTTCTTCAGAATCCCATGGGTTTGTTGGCTTTTTTAATCTCCCTGTATAAAAAGTTGTGTAAAAGGAAATCTATTGGTTGGGGAGGAGGTAGTCTTCTATCTCAAGTTGGAATATCTTTTCTAATTTATAATGAACATGAATGAGAACTTGGATGAGTTTTATAGGAAAAGTATATTTTAGGCAACTTTGATGGGATGTACTCCTTCCAAGATGCTAAAGCATTTGGCCAAGTAAAATGAGTCAGTATGAATGTATATTATTCTCATACATATGCAAAAACAACTGTACCAAACAAACAAACAAAATCCAAATTTGAAAACCTAAACAAAAGCTAGCATGAGAAGATCTGTCAATTTCATAGCAGTGACATACGAGAAGGTAAATTTAGAGATGAACTTCATGGAAAGGCAAAGCAGCCTTCCTTCCTACCTTTAAAAATAATTTCTGGAAGGGAGAGCCATGAGCCATCAGACTCTTGATAATTTGTCAGTGATTATACTAATGGCTAAACCAGAATTAATTCAGGAAGCGGAGATAGCTCTATCTCTTCTGAGAATTCAAAAGTTATCTCATTTAAGATTTTCTACTTCATTGGCCAATGCAATCAAGAGTTTACATTGTTCATATTTGCAACATTTTGGAATAATGATTTGAGATGGGTGTGACTGGCCAAGCTTAAGTTTTGAGCTTATGTTACAAGCCTGGGTGCAAGGGAGACAGGAAAATGAATATCTCATCTTCAGGACTCATATGTAGTGTGTGGGTTCTACCTCCCATTATGATACATATGAGAAATTCTAAGCCTAAAAAAGAGGCTGAGATGCTGATCAACCAAAACTAAGTACAAATGTCCACTAGAGCTGGAAATCCAATAGGCTATGCAAGAACTGATGAATCCCTTGACTCAAAACTGTTTAAGGAATGGTTGAATAAACTGAGGGGCTGTTGGCAAACTTTTTTCTATGAAAGTCCAATAGTAAATATTTTATGCTTTGTGGTCTCTGTCACAACTACCTAACTCTGTCACAGTTGCATGACAATAGACATACAAAATACATAAACAAATAGGCATAGCTGTTGTCCAATATGACTTTATTTAAAAGCACAGATAGCAGGCTGAATTTTATCTGCAGGCATAGTTTGCTGACCCCTGGTTTAAATCCATGGTTTAGAACATGTGCTCTGAGGTCTGGTTGTCTGGGCCTGACCTCAGCCACTCCCATTACTAGCTGTGTGGACTAGGACAATTTTAATTAAATCTTCATCTTAATGGTCTCCTCTCTAATGTATGACTCTTAATAGTACCCACTATTCAGAGTTATTGTGAGAATTACCTAATGTCTGTAAAATTAATGAAACAGAGACTGATGCATAGAAGGTGCTTCAAAAAAGTTCATGGCATGCTTTTATTCTACAGGGAATTTAAGCATCAGGTAGGAGTATTGTACACAGCTTTATTTTCTCTCTCCATTTTTCTTTCTTTGAAGACAGCTCTCCTCTACCCAACAGACAGATCCTGCACAATTTACATGGAGAGTGAGGTGGGCCACATCATATCCTTGCTCCAAAGATGGGTGGCCCAAGTCACACCAAATAGAGCTTTCTTTTCCTCTGGCTGCAACATATATATTTTGGTGGGCTCATGGCCCAAACTGAGTTCTTCTTGAAACTCTGTCTACCAAAAAAGACTTCAATAAAAAGCCAAGAATCATTAAACACTTTATGAATGTAAAATAAATATCGTAGAACCTATAAAGATGTGGTTCTCATCCAGGCATACCTGGGAGTGTTTGTTTGTTTCAAGGACACACTTGGCCTACTCCAAATAAATCTAATAAATCAATATCTCAAAAGAAGGGGTTGTAGCCTATCTCTCTAATTATAAAGTAGTTATGGAGATACCAGACTCCTGTGGGCAATTCAACTGTACTTTTATATTTTATTCAGATCCTCAAAAATGAGTATGTAAAATAAAATTTCAGATAATTCATTCAACTGCAACTTAAAATACATTTCTTATAGTAAAAATTTATATCATAGAGTTATAAATTGGAGGAACATATTAAAGTTAAGAGTGATAGGAAATAGCCATATTCTCCAGGATTCTTTTGGTTGCAAGGGACAGAAAACCCAAGTCAAAAGGTTAAGTTAAAAGGGGAATGTTGATTGGCTTATTTAGTTGGGAAGTCCAGGGTTAGAGTTACCTTTAGGTAAGGCAGGATCCAGAAGGCCAATGTTATACAGAAGGTCAATGTTATTCAGCAGGTCTCTCATCATCTCTATTTTAGGTCCTGCTTAACTTTTCTTATATGTATCCTTCAAGATAATAAAGGAGCTGACCATCCCACACCCCCTGCTTCCTAGGATCCACTGTTGAAGCTTATCTCCTCTAGTGGAAAGAGGATTTCTTCTCTTTGATGTCTATTTATTAATTCCCGAGAAGACTCTAAACAGCAGAGCTAGTTAGTAGTTCATGCCCGGACCAAGAAGAATGACAAAGATAATAGGTTCGATCATGAGAGGCCCATTCTGAGTCACATTTCACAGAAACGTGGGTATACAGAAAGAGAGGTCAGCCCCTTCCACCACAACCTGCAAAGAGGTAATAGAAAGATAAAAATCAGCATATAATCACTACAATCATGCATAGGCTGAGTCCCACTGAAGACTTTCCTTCATTCTTCATTCTCTGTGATCTGTCAATGATTCCCAAATGGATTAGATACTTACCAAAAATAGCAAAATCTTATTACTGCTCAAGTGTAAATTGGTGTGTATGGCACTGGCTAGAGGGCTGTCGAGGAGAGCTTACGTCTGTGAGAGCCTTCCTCAATTAGAAGTGAGTCTTAGAGGACAGCAAACTCTGATTGTTTCATGTCACTGAGGCTTTTTAAAAACTCTCCCTTCTATTCTAGTGAATTTAGTTTTAGTGGTAAACTGAGTCCCAGAAATGGGAGCCATCTGACTAAATCTCATGTGATTGCTGATAAAAACTTTTGAGTGGCAAACTACATAGTTTAGGAGTCTGGAAAACTTGCTGTAAAAAGATGTCAAACATTGGTTTCCAAACTAGTTCCCAAATGGAAATAACACAATAAATGCAAATAGCTGTGTTTACATGAAGGCTTTCAGCTAAGGAATGCCACAGAATGAATTGTACAAATTAATTCTGTTGGAATTAGACATCCTTCAGGCCCCCCCCACCACCACATGTACACTGGAAGCCTAACTGAAAAAGCACATGATAAGAGTTCCAAATGCACCATGACTGGAAATAAAGGATGTCTGGAACTGTGGGAAGAACAGTTCCAGACATCTATCAGATGAGCCCCATGGTTGAATGTATGGACTGGCCAGTAGGCTATGAAAACAATGAATGAAACTGCAGTATGTGACTGAGTCCATCAGAATTTATAACATTCTATAGTACTGAGTGGCCCTCAATTGCACCATGGATCAGAGATTCAGATGATAGAAAATCCAATTCTAAGTCCTATAATATTTGAGAAGCAAGTATATAATATGGAGTAAAGATTTTAAATCAGATTCAATCTAGCCTGCAAGGAATCTGAACTAGGGGCTTGACCCAAAACATAAGGAAAACCCCACATTAACTCAAAGTACTTTATGTTAACTTTTTTGTTTATTATACAAGTAAACCAAAGTTCCTCATTTAAAAAATATTACTTGATATTATTTTCCAAAGTTTCCATAGAAAGTATAGATTTGCTTTGTAAGACAATAGAGTAAAATGGCATAACCACCACTTTTGGTTCATTTATGTAGCATATGTTTAGTGAACACCAGATATACCTTCATGTGCTTAGGATATAGTGGTAGGTTATATCTATAATCTATAATGGTATATTACTCAAAAATATTATATCCCTGGCTGTATGCATCTTATAAAAATCTGGAAAATAAATAAATGCACACAAAAATTCCAAGCATTAAGTTATCTTAAAACAAGGGTTGACAAGCCACAACCCATAGCCTGTTTCTGTAAATAAAGTTTTATTAGTCCACAACCATTGTCATTTGTTTACACATCGATTATGGCTGTTTTTGCACTACACTGGAGAGTTGAGTAATTGCAGTAGACACCATGCAGCCCTCATAGTCCAAAATATTTGCTATCTGGCCCTCTACAGAAAAAGCCTGCTGACTTCTGTAAAGAAACGAAAAGGGCAACGTGTTAAAGTGCCAGGGGCAGGGAGTTGAGCATAAGGTCCAGAAAGGACTCACTAAGGCGGTAGCATTTGAGATCTGTGTAATAAAAAGGCAATCATAGTAAACAAAGTGCTTTGGACAAACAGAACAATATGACTTTGGTGCTTTTTGTTTGTTTCTAGTAAAATATTGCCATAAAGGTGATGAACAAATTGCCAGGCTATCACGTTAAGCAAGCCTCAAGTGGTGAAATAAACACAAAATTTTCAGCTTGTCTTTTGTGCAAGGCGATAAAAGCATTTTCGAGTCCTTTCTGTATTCCCATTCAAAAGAAGGAGTTCGATAAGTAACTCTACAAAGAAGGAATATATTGGCTCACTCCTAGAACATAGCCTTCATTTTTATGGTCAAGGATTAGAGCAAAAACCATACTTTCTTTAGGAAGTTATTCTCCTCGCTTTACCTGGAATGAACTCATCCTCGTCTCCAGTCATGATTCTCTTTCTCACCTTCATGCCTTTGTACTGATATAACATATCTGCTTGAAGCTTGCTGGGGATCTCTTTTCCCAGAAAAGGTCTTTCAGTATCATTTTTGGAGAAAAAGAAGAATCACCACCAGGAAATCCAAGCAAACAAGATAATGAGGAAATCTAGACTGTCTATGGGGAAGCCCTTGTCTATTTCCACTGGCATTGTATGTGGCCTCTGTAGTTGAAGAGGTGGATGCACGACTGGCCAGAGAACATTGTATTGTTCTTCTTCTGTAAATGCTCCATGTCTCCAGGTGTGCCATTTATCAGTAAAGGTCACAAACCCCACCTCACCTTTTGTGCAGTATCTCACCCCAATAATGTCCCTTTAACTCACAATTCCAAAACCATATTTGAAACGATTTCAAGTGGAAATCCGCACTTAGCAATATGTCCTTGCCTCTATTAAAACCCTCATGCTCTAATTTCAGATATTTTCACAATACTTGTGGTGGTCTAGGATGGATAAATTAAATCTGCTTTTCTCCTGATTGCCTTGCTGGCCCTCTTTGTAACTTCACTTTGTATTCCTTTCTGTTCAATACTTTTCAGAGTACTGAGAGTTTAAAGAGGTACAATAAATCCCAGATCAGTTTTTAATGACCACGGTAAGCCTGCTTGTAATATGTCAGTAAGCTGAACCTAAAAGCCAATGGGGAATAGGCCATTTCTGCCTTAGTAATTGCTTCCACAGAAAGATTTATAATGTCATTATCTGAATCTATAAGAAATAACTCATGGAGCTGAAATACCCTAAAAAAATATTACAATTCTCTTAAAATCTAGTCATTCATAAATGCTAAATCATAAAACTTTTTTCAAGATGTTTTATGTTAAAAGTAAAACCCAGTAAAAATATAAATGCTCGTTTCTTAATCAGATTCCTCATTCTTTATGTATCTGTTTGTAGCTTTGCAGTTTTCTGGGATATATTTATAAACCAAATATTGGGCTGCCAGAATTTCCAACCACTACAGGAAGCTATGGCATCTGAAAAGACATTTCTCCTCACCTTTTTATCTCTGTGTGATACCAGGGAGTAAGGAGGAAAAGGGCTAGTTAGTATGGCAATAAAATTAATTTCGGCAATAAAAGTCACCTTTTCTCCTAATTTCTCCATGAAAAAAAAATGACTAAATCCCCCTCTAAAGGCAACAAGAGCTGTTTTAAGATATTCCGCAATTTCCCCTCCCGTAACATTTTCAAATCAAAGAAAGAAAGAAAGAAAGAAAGAAAGAAAGAAAGAAAGAAAGAAAGAAAGAAAAAGAATCAGTGACTTCTTTTAAATAGCAAGAAATATCCTCCCCATGTGCCCACAGTTTAATAAAAAGTCTTGGAATTGCCCTGTCTTCTTGCTTCTGTATACCATAAAATAGAGTAACATTTATTCTAGTGTTTGTAGTTCTAAAATGTTTTTTGGAGAAGAGAATTTATTACAATTTTAAAATGACCCTCAAAATGTTTTTCATAATTTGTAAAGTCATATTTTCTCCCCGTAAACACAGTAATTTGCCACAAACATGAACACTGAATTGGGTTCTTTCCAGAATTCCTCCTTCCTCCATGAGCATACTCAAGGCTGAAAATCTTCTTTACATTCTCAATATCTGGGATTGCAGCTATGTCTTGGGGGCAAGGGGCATCTCCACAGAGTTATTTAGAAGCATTTATGAAATAAAAGGAATGGTGTGTCTTTTGTTTACCATTCCTAGTGCCACCTCATTGGGTTGGCAGTCATCTCTCTATTCCTTGATTAGTATCTTTCAGTTTGACATCCCTATAAATGGTAACTTTCAAATATTCTGTGGCATCTTGATTCAACTTACCCAAAACTGAACTAACCTTCCTTCCAGGAACTGCTTATCTCAGTGAATAACACCACTTACCCATTTGTTACCTAAAAACCTGAAACCTAGGGAGAAAGGCAAAAAAACCCGCTTATCTTCTCTTTTCTCATTGTCTGCATCCAAAGAATCACCAAAAAAAACTCTACCTCCAAATGTCTTCCAAATAGAAATACTTTCCCCTATTCCTACTCTACCACCTCAGTAATTTATCAACTGAACTATAGCAAATACCTCCCAACTAACTGCTAATATATATATATTATATATAATGTATATTTAATATGCATTATATAACAAGACAGAGTCGTTAGTGGGGAAGACAAAAAAACCATATAAGTAAAATAGTTTAAGATAGAGATAAGAGCTATGAAGACAACACACTAGAATCACACTTTAAGCAGGTAATAATAAGAGCTTAGACCTGAGTGCAAAGAAAAAAATTGATCATTGAAAAATACAGAGGAAGAGAGGTTCAAGCCAGAAGCCAAAAAAACGTAGGGCTTCTTTGAGAGAAACAAGATTCTTGTGTTGAAGAAAGAGAATAGTGTGGCTGGAACATTGTGATTTTGGAGCAAAGATGCCTAAAAGGAAGCCAGGACCAGATCATACAAGGTTAATTTTATGTGTCAACTTGACTGAACTAAGGGATCCCCAGATAGCTGGTAAAATATTTCTGGTAAATATGTCTATGAGGGTGATGCCAGAAGAGCTTAACATCTGGATTGTGTAGACTGAGTAAAGACAATCACACTCATCAATGTGGACAGGCATTAATCCAATCTGCTGAGGGCTTGGATGGAACAAAAAAGTGGAGGAATGGCTAATTTGCTGTCTCTTCTTGAGTTGGAACATCCATCTTCTTCTCCTATTGGCCATCAGAACTCCTAGTTCTTGGGCCTTTGGACTCTGGGACTTATGCCATCAGCTCCCCTGTTTCTCAAGTCTTTGGGCCACAGTGAATTACACCACCAGCTTGCAGATGGCAGATGGTGAGACTTCTCAGCTTTTATAATTGTGTGAACCAATTCTCATAATAAATATTTCTCTATATATTTATATCAATACCTATAGTTATACCTACACATATCTATATACTATGAGTTCTGTTTTTTTGAAGAATTCTGACAAATATACCATGCAAGCTACAATGTGAAATGCAGGTTTTATTTTAATGCCATAGGAAACCTTCTGATGGTTTTGATGAGGGAGCAACATAATCAGATTTTTGTTTAAGAAGAATCTGTCTGACTTTTGGAGAGTGGATTCAACGGGGGCCATGAATGAAGGCCAAGGTCAGTTAGGAAGCTGCTTTAATTTGGATACATGTTTCAATGACTCTACCCATTGCCTGTGGAATAAAGTTCAAATTCCATCACATGACATTCCAAGTTCCCTAAATCCTGGTCCCTCCACACCATTAGGCTTACCTCCTAATAGTCCTTGATGGTCTCTATACTACAAATTCTCAGCATCCTAAGTCCATCTTAAATGTTTTTCCTCCAGCCTTTAACATATAGAGTCCCAAACTTTTTCTAATTTCCCTGAGAACGTGTTCCCTCCTTCAAATCCCATCTCTTACATGCAGACTTCTGAACACACCAGGTCATATCAAACTTTCATTCCTCCTGAACAGTGGACCACATCTTAAGAAGAAAAAGAAGAAAGAGGAGGAGGAGGAGAAGGAGAAAGAGAAGGAAGAAGAGGAGAAGTAGGAGATTTATTATCTCCCTTGGATTCCTGTTTGTACTATTGTTTACATCTCATTTCGTTATTTCATTTTCCATGTGTGTGCATATGTCCCATTTTTCCAATCATAGTGTAAAACCCTTGAGGGCAAAGACTTGCCTTATGTTTCTGTGGCTCCCCCATGGTGCCTGGCACTACGCCATACCCACAGCATGGCACTGGGTATAAGTTGATCTGTAGAGGAAGTGCTAAAAGCCCTTCTCAGAACTGAGAGAAGCATCAAGTTGTCTAATGAACTAGGTAAGTAAAGGAGTCAAAAGTTGAAGAGAGATTTTTTAAATTCTCTATTTGTAATAACTTCTTTCCTATAAAACCCACCATGCTTTGAATAGAATTGAATATGAAACATGAGATAAGCTTGATGAACTATTGATCATTAGCTCTGAAATTCTAATCTGGATTAAGATCAAAGATTTAGAACTAAATGTCTCTGAAGAAGCAGCTCAAAGCCGCTCACTAAGCAAAAGATCGCATGCTTGGTGTGGCCCTGGATAAATTACACATTCAAACAATGTGAGGTTTAAATGTGGACTGTAGATTGAGGCCAAAGAAAGTCAAGTTCAGGTGAAAAGGGAAAGATATCAATGTAGGCTATTGCACTACATGTGAGACCATCTACCTGTCAGAAGCATGAATTAGGTTTGGGAAGAACTGGCCTCTGGTTTCACATTTCTTTCCATTTGTCTTCATTTTTGTGAGCAGGAAATTCTGCTGACAAGTTAAGACTTTAGCATGGAATAATAGCTGAATAAAGGCGCGTGACTGGGTGAATCACTGTAGTGGTGCTTCTGTTCTCCAAAGATCGTTTTCAGTGTTTATCAGGTTGAAAGTCCAGGAAAGTGGTCATGGGAACTCACAAAGGAAAGTAAGAGCCCTCTATCAACTGCATATAGAATGAGGAACTGGTGGCTATTGGGAAAAAAACACTTGTTATTACCTAAGATTTTTCTAAGAGGAAGAATGATGGATAGATGGAGTCACATATTGCTTCCCTGAGATGATGGAGAAGCTAGAACCCCCTGTGACAGCTTCTCAATCTAGATACTTAGAAGTTGCTATGGTGCAAGATCTAGAACAGGATCCCTCAATCTTAGCACCATTGACATTTGGGGCCAGGTGATTCTTGGTTGTGGGACGCTGTCCTGTACGCTATAAGATGTTTGCTAGCATCCCTGGCCTCTACCCACTAGATGCCTGGAGTGCTTCCCTGAACCAGTTGCAACCTAAAATGTCTCCAGACATTGCTAAGTGTTCCCTGGGGTAGAATAGTAGTGGTGGTGGTGTTGAGAGGGGGGTTTCAAAATCACACTTAAAAAGTACTGGTCCACAGTCAGATAGACCTGGATTTAATTTTCAGGTTCTCCATTTCCTCATCTGTAAAACAGGGATAGATATCGGCCACTGGCACATAGTAGGGGCTTAATAAATATTTTCCACCGCTGTAAATATTATTATTTACTGGCCATGGCTCAGGCATATAATTTCATACTCAATATTATTTTTAACTCTTTAAAAAATTTTTAAAAAACAAGCCATTTTTCTCCATGTGATATTATTTCTCAACTCTACTAGTGAGGAATAATATGTCTCTCACTGTGTGCTTTCTTGCAGGTAAGCTCAAGGTTCCTGAATTTTCTTAATTTCACAGCACTAGTAACTTAAGTATTATGAAGATATTCTGATATTTGCCTTCTTTAAAAAAAAAAGGAGCCATTGCTCTGCTAAGCTATGATCTGGCCATGTGCTCTTTGAGCTGTGGCTGCCATGTTTTCTTAGCTTTGATCCTCTCCCCCACCTTGGGGAGTGAATCCAATTCCTCCCTTTCTCTCTCTCTGTAATTTACTTTCTATATAAACTATATTTCATAATCTAAAAAAAAGAGGAGGATGCTCATTTTTTTCTCATCTTCAAGTCAGTTTTTAAATGAAACAGTAGATGAATGTCACACACACCAATTATCTAATTGTGAAACTGATCTTCACTTAAAGCATCCATGTTTTTGACATAAATAGTCATGAAGTAGTAAGTTTTCAGCATGACTGTTAGACTGATTGCTAAGTGCCAGACACCAGAGGCTAGAGGAGGAATAACTTCAAGAGATCTATCATACAGCATGGTGACTATAGTTAAAGATGATATATTTTATTCTTGAAAAATGCTAAAAGAGTGGATATTAAGTGTTCTCACCACAAAAATGATAACTATGTGAGGTAACGCATCTGTTGTGAGCTAGATTTAGCCATTCCACAATGTATATATACTTTAAAACATCATGCTGCACACAATAAGTATATATTAAATGCCAATTTAAAAAAGTAAATTTGAAAAATAAAAGGATTTCAACCTAAACAGCTACATGATCATCTTTCAGTCGAAGGAAAATCCCTTTAAGTCAAGTAAAATAAATCACATCCTCACTGCTGACTCAAGGTAGTCACTGACCTGTCCATTAGAACTAGTAGTCTTGTGACAGATCAGAAAAGCGTACAGAAAAAAAAGTTTAGCTTTACTATGTCTGATTTTGTTTTGCTTTGATTTTAAACTGTAAAAGATATATGAATAAAAGAGTATGAAGACTATAACTAGTGAGCAAATCATTTCTCTTACATGTGAACTGTGCAGTTAAACTTCCTGACAAATAGGAAAATTATACAGGTAAATAGAGCATTTCCACGTAAAATAATTACATATGTGGAAATCCTAAAATGTACACACACACACACACACACACACACACACACACACACACACACACAAAGCTTCAGTGTTAAAGACTTGCAAACTCTTTCTGTAAAGGGCCAGACAATAAATATTTTATGCACGCAGGCTGCATATTCCACTGCAACACTCAACTCTGCCATTGTATCACAAAAGCAGCCACAAACAATAAGTAGACAAGTGGGCATGACTGCATTCCAATAAAACTTTATTTACAAAAAGAGGCAGCAGGCTGCATTTGACTAAAAGACCCCAACTTGCTTTACCCTAATTGAGGCAATATCCTAGTAAATGTCTATCCTTAATATCATGGGTCTTTATCGTTCATATCTGTCCTTTCAGTGCATAAAAGACCCTTTTTGTACAAATACCCTTAGGGAAATGATAAATGCATGGGGGCCTTTCATGTTCCTATAACTCAACAGAGTGATAGAGAAGGCTGCTCATTTTAACAAAATTATTCCAGTGTCTTTGCAGACTAAATAAGCCTAGTATGGAGCAGTACATTTAATTTAATTTTTTCCCTCCAAAAATAAAGAGCAATCACATTAAGAAATTCCATCACTCAACACTGAGAGGAATCTCCTTCAAGTCTTCGGCGCTGCAGTAATTATTGGCAAAAAACCCCTGATGAGAGATCCTTGAAAAACAGAAAATGTACCCAAAGAGCTAATAAAAGCCTAGTCAATTGCTGTTAGATATTTCTAAATAGGACACAGGGAGGAGACAAGGGGAATTACAGGGCTGCAGCATGCACCCCATTCAAAATACAAGTCAGAGAAAAAAGACTTCAAGAGCATAGTTGTGGACGAAGAGTGCCTTGAGAGTCCAAAGAGGGATTTGGAAGCTTTTCTAGGACTTGGGTCTGAAATACAGTTCATAGCCTCCCCCCTTTTTTTGAGTCAAAGTCTCATATCACCCAGGCTGAAGTGTAGTGGCATGATCACCGCTCACCACTGCCTCAACCTCCTGAGCTCAGGCAATCCTTCTACCTCAGCCCCCTGATTAGCTGAGACTACAGGTGTGTGCCACCACATCTGCCTATTTTTAAAATTTTTGTAGAGAGGAGTTCTCGCTATGTTGCCTAGGCTGGTCTCAAACTCCTGGGCTCAAGCAATCTTCCCACCTCAGCCTCCCAAAGTGCTGGGATTTCAGGCATGGGCCACCATGCTGCGCCCTAGTTCATAGCCCTATTTTATAAAGGTTAATGCTACAGATCAGGATCACAGAAGATAAAAAAATAATAAAAGGAGAAAAATGCCATAATCTTGAAATCAGCCATGTACATCAAAATAGTTTACAACTTAAAACTGTGCATGGAAAAAGAAAAAAGGAAGGAGGGAGGGAAGAAAGAAAGGAAGACAGTTCGATCTGCTGGGGAGAATGACTTTTTAAAATTAAATTTTATTTTATTATAGAGATGTGGGGTACAGGTAAGGATTAACTACATAGGTAGGCAGCATGAAGGTGAAGTTTGGGCCCCCAACTAAGCCCTCACTCTCCCTTGTATAGGACCAGGTACCCTTTGTGTTGCGTGCCCAGCCTCTCTCCCTCCCTCTCTCACCTGATCTGGCCCAGCAACTGCCAATCCCTCTCTCATGCTAATGTGATTAATAGTTTAAATTTATAGCTATATATCTAGAGTCCAGCACAATGCCTGGCACTTTATAGGTGCCTAATAAAAATTAGTCAAATGAAGAAAGAAACAAAGGAAGGAATGAAAGAGGGAAAAAAGGAAGGCAGAGACAAACAGCTGAGCAGTTCATGACATCAGAGTGTATAATAAAAAACAGTGGTATCCCCTTTATTTGAAAGAATACTGGAAACTTGGGATGAGCCTTCACGTAAGAAGCAGCAATTGTGTGCTGAGCTAAAGTAAGCCCTACGCAGAAGACCTTGAAAAAAGCTCTTTGTGTGGCACAAGATAGTGCCCATGAGTCATGGTCAGAGGGCTGAACGCTTCTGCATCAGAAGAGAAAGTCTCTGGGTGAGTGAAATGGGCCACCTGACCATCAGAGAAGAGGGGAGATTCCTGCTATTTCTCGTGAGAACATCTCTGGGTGGATTTGTGAGTTTCTACATATAGCAACCTTTATTTTGACGAGGGATTAAAAAATCCAGAGGCTATCAAAGTTCTCAGGAGAGCGCCTATGGCGGAAGCTGCTATTGCACATGAAATATCTATGTGGTCCCCACATTTCCCAGTTTCCTTTGCAGTTAGGCTGGGGCCTTGACTAGAGAATTACACTGGAAAGGATGTAACCAGGGCTGAGGTCTGGCACTTAAAAATATAGCTTTCCACCCTCGAGTGCTCTTCCTCTTTGGCATGGCACCCCCAGGATAGGTGTTCCAGATGCATAACTAAAAGACAGAAGCCCAGATCTTGAGTCAATCTTGAGCCATGAAAGAGACTCACTCAACCCCCAACAACTGTGACACAAGTGAGGAATACACCCTTTTGTTATTAAGCTACTGGATTTTCAGGCTTTAGTTGTCACATCAGCATCAGCAAGCATTGCCCTGACATATCTAGTCATCCCTCTCTAGCTATACCAACTAAAGTTCTTTCAGATGCAGGTGACAGAAAGCCCAACTTAAACTGACTTCAGCAACAGAAGAATCCAGGCACACTTGGATCCAGAGTTTAAACCATGTAAAGTGGAATCACATTCTCTACATCCCTTGACTCTGCTTTGTGTTGGCCTCATATTCAGGGGACTGGGGACCTTCAGAAGTCCTAGGCTCTTCCTAGGTTGTGACAAAATAACTGCCACACCCCCAGATTCTAACTTCCCATGGAAAATGCAAGAGGGGTTAAGAGTCTCTTTGCTGGTAGCATCCACACAGACCTAAGAATTTACTACAGTTGAGCCAACTCAGTTTATCCTGAACTTAAGATCACCCTTGTGACTAAAGGAATACAACTCCATTGTCAACTTAGGCTTGGGTCCTATGATCTGCCCCTGGAGATGAGAGGGAAGCCTTATCCAGGACACATGGACTGAGACAGGGAAAGGGGAGAGGCCCCAAATGGAAACGTGCCTGTTACTGGAAGAAAAAGGTAGGCCAGATGCAAGAGTGAAGTCAGTCGTCTCTAATGATGTAAAGTGGGATTCAGGCACAAGTCTTGGATTCAACTGGAGCCCCGAATGTCATTCTATAACTCCTCCAGGGCATATATTCCTCTATATTTGAAGAGTGGGGAGTTTCAATGATTGGATGATGCTCTTATTTTTAAGACTACATTAAGAACAGAAGATCCAAAGGTGCAATGTTACTCACAAAGCAATATTGATTTATACTTCAACACTCCTGTTTATCCAAGCATATCAGGCAATGCTCATAACCCAGGCTTTTTAAAACTGCTAGTCTATCAGAGACAGCAAGCGTAGGTGAAGAACACAGGCTGTGATGCAGAGAGATTTCTCTTCATCTTAGTTCTCCCTTTGCCCATCTCTATCGGCACCCATGCATTCTTCTCTGTTGAATGGGGATAATAATGCTTAGTATGCAAGGTTGTTGGAAGGATTAGAGAGTGTAATATATGGAAAGAGCGGGCACGGTATCTAATATAGAGTAGGCACTCAATAAGAATTGGTTCTTCATTTTTTTAGCATTAGCATCATTCTGCCTAGATGGTATCTAGTACATTATAAAGTCTCAATAAATACATTTGTTGTTGTTATTGTTAATTTTAGAAATGCTTCAGGAAAAATAAAATCATGAATGAATAGAAAATTGATTTCGTTCATGTAACATATATTCTTGAAGGATTATCATGTGCCAATCATGATGAAGGTTTACACTGATAAAAAAAGATCCAACCCCTTTCCTTCTGGAATTCACAACCTAGTGTGGAAGAGAGAGGATAAGCAGTTATATGTAAAAATAAAAGTTTGTGCTTATATTGTGATGAATGCCAAGGAAACTAAAAGAATGCCATATTAGGTGATAATTAGTCTACATGATAGGTAGAATGGTCAAGGAAACCTCCCTAAAGAAGTAGCATAAAGATTAAATTGTAGCAGTTATTATCAATAGTACTAGTATTATCACTAGTATAGTACTAGTATTATCATTCACTAAATCTAGAGTAAAATTATAAGCATGTACTTAAAACATTTATAAATTCAACTACAATAATAATTATTTGGCATAAAATTAAACTTAGGAATATAAATGCATTTGATATACATGTATTGAGTACCGAGGTAAATGGATTCAACCAACTGTTGGCATTCCATCTTGAAATGAACATGAAAAATGTTTGAGCCAACCAAGATGAAACAATCCTTACAAATGTCCACAGAAGAATGAACAAATATATATGCAAACAGTGAAAATCTCTTTATATTTCTATTACAAACCTTCCAAATTTGTTTTAATCAAACTTCTTTGCCAGCATTAAAGTCATTACTGTCTACCAATAAATGATAATAAAATGATGTCTTTATTTATTGTGTGCATTTTCTAATTCCCAGTACTGGAATATAAGCTCTCAAAGGTCAATGCCATTTTCTGCATGTTTCCCCATTGTATTTTCAGTGCTTAGAAGAGCACTTGACACATACTAGGCACTCAATAAATTGCTGTTGGATGAATGAATTAATGCATGGATAAATGTGTTTGCATTTCACCAAATATATTTGCATTACAGACTTGTAATTTCACACTGAGTTTAGTCAATGTTTTTAACACACTGACACTTATAATCAAGACTCAGAGTTTTACTTACGCTAACAAATGCTGATTTTTTCCTACTATACAGTTTTGCTTTTCCCCATTCTGAATATTAGCTTCTCGTTCAATCTTTATGACATATACTTCTGAATAAATAAATAGGGTCCCTGTGTAGTAGTGTCTATTGTAAAACTGCTCAGTATCAATCTATTTCATTAAGGGTTGGATAAAGGATTTGAAACCTTCTGGGAAATAAAGAATCATGACAAGACTATACAAATAATTATGAATGAAACCATACTCTGACAAAGTGCATGGGTCTCAATATGGTTAAAGCTCCTGAAAGGGTTAATAAAAAGACAGGGAGGGAGGTCAGGCTTAGACAATGTAGTTAAGACACTTGGGTGAGGGTCTTCTGCAATGGAAAATACCCTTGAAGAACCAATCATAGTTGAATTGGCATGTGTACATCATTTTGGCAACCAGACCTGCAACCCTGTCTCCTGAATAAGATACCTCTACTCTCACAGAACAAAAGAACCATTAATGACACCAACTAACCTGTGTAATTCTCATTTATACCTCTTTATTACCTTCCATATACTCTGTGTGATACATTACCCATTCCATTAATTGTTAACATACACGCAAGTCAAGATCTTTTATTATGCAAGGTCATCAGTCAATGATAACAGAGATATTGATGAATTAGTCTCTTCATCAGAAGTTGAGCAACATTTCCATTCAAGATGATACATAGATCTTTAAAACATACTCAATAATATTAAGTCTCAGTCTCCTGTTGCTTTTTCTGAACGTGCATTAAGACCTTTATACATCCATCTATCCTCCCACCCATTCATTAAACTTTCAGTATTAATTTTCTACTCTTAGGGCCAGACCCATGTTTGTCTTATTCACTGTTGTACCCCATCCCAAGGACACAAAACATAGCAGGAGCTCAGGAAACTCTTAGGATTAAAAATAAGTGAATGATGATGTGGTAGAAGGAATTATAAGATAACCTTCATGAACTTCACCCCCTGGAGTCTGTTGATAATGTCACCTTACATGACAAGGGGATTTTACAGATGGAATTAAGGCTAATAATCAGTCCACCTTAGGATAGGAAGATTATCTTGGTAAACCTAATCTAAATCACACAAAAACTTTAGAAGCAAAGAATTTTCTACAGCTGAGAGCAGAATAAGAAGACATAGTATTCTCAAGTACAAAGCAGATTCAAGCACTCTTACTGACATTGAAGATGGAAGGGTTCACAAGAGAACCAGAAAGTGGTCTCTAGAACCAAAAGTGACTGCTGGCCGACAGCCATCAAGAAAGTAGAGACCCTAGTTTGACAATAACAAAGAACCAAACTCTGCCAACAACCTGAATCCAGATAAGAGCCCAGCCCACCCAACATCTTGATTTCAACCTTGTGAGACCCTAAGTGCAGAACCCAGTCAAGCCCACCTAGACTTCTGACCTACAAGGCTGTGATATAATAAATGGATGTTCTTTTAAGCTAAACATTTGTGAGAATTTGTTACACAGAATAGTTAACTAATACAGGGGAACTTGAGGAAGACTGTGGCAACAGTGATAGAATAATATTTTAGTCTCCCCAAATTCTCACATAAAAACAAACATAGCAACTAAATAACAAAACTAAAGATTCATGGACAACATATGCCAAAAAACACAGGTAACAAGGCATCTCTACAAGTCCATATTTCAACTGGGAGGGTGGGAATGATAGCCCCAAGTCCTCAAAGGGTCAGACTCTGCCCAGAGGAAGCAGAGGCAAGAAACAGTGTGTCTGCAGACTTGAGAACAGAAAAAACCCTAAATAGCCAACAGGAACTCACTGGAAAGCACAACTGGCCAATTTGAGGTAACAGGAAAAGAACCAGTGAGCACAAGAGGTCAGTGTGAGTTCTGAAAGAGCCAGGAGCTGCAGGCAAAATGAGCCCTCACTGGCAACAAAGTTCCCTTCCAAGACTTAGCCCCACACTGAAGAGAAACTACTGGAAAGAAAATAAAAAATAAAAGTCCAAATAAGGTCAGGCATAGTGGCTCCCAACTATAATTCCAGTACTTTGGAAGACAGAGGAGGAAGGTTTGCTGAGTCCAAGAGTTCAAGACCAGCCTAGGCAACATAACAAGACCTCATCTCTGCAAAATATCAACAAGAATAACAACAAAAATAGCCAGACACTGTGGCACATGTCTGTTGTCCCAGCTACTTGGGAGGCTGAAGTTAGAAGGGTCACCTGAGCACAGAAAGTCGAGGCTGTGGTGAACCATGCTCATGTCACTATATTCCAGCCTGGGAAACAGAGTGAAATCCTGAAAAAGGAAAGAAAGAGAAAGAAAGAAAGAAAGAGAGAAAGAGAGAAAGAGAGAAAGAGAGAAAGAGAGAGAGAGAGAGAAAA